>NC_056744.1:1561794956-1561827941 GCF_019279795.1 Protopterus annectens
TTCGGATGCAAGGAATGCAACAACAACCCAACAGTAGGAATATAATGGCACCAACACATATAGCAAGTAAGACATTCATAAGTACTGTTCCCCAATTTCCAAACCAATTTTGGAAAAAGTCAGTTAATGGATTCTGTCCTGGTTTTGTAAGTTCAGAAACTTGTTGTAGGATCTCCAGATGGCTGTTAATGTCATATTCATTGTCTGGAATGAACGGACAACACTTGCAAGTACCTCCTTTCACCGCTAGGGGGAAGTCGAGCGCCATACGATTCTGCAGTACTACAGTCCTCATTGCAGTTAACTCATCCGTCACCAATTCTAGTGCAGAAAAAGTTGCATTGCTCAGGGTTTCTAACAGTTTTCTGAGCTCCCAAATGGATTTCACTGTCCCATACGCTGGAAGAATACCAGCCCAGGAAATAACATCATCACCCAAGTCCATGTGTGATAGCCCCTTGCTGCTACTATGGGCCAAATCGTGTTGATAGATCCAGGATGCATCAACGTTACCTACGGGATTAACAGGTTTATTAACAGCACATACATTTCGTATTTTACCTTGGGGAAGAGAAAATGTATGTCTTATAGCTGGTGCTAAATAACCCAAAAAGCAACTGCCTGACCAATTTCTTGGTAACCATTTGTATGCTTTTCTACCACAGATAAAATAACAATTATTTACTTTGTGTAATATTGACTGGAACAGAGTGATTTCCTTTGTCTTGCAGCCCTTTAAACAAAAGATCATACACAGATAACATTTTTTCAAAGAAACTTGTGCCATTAATAAGCCCTGTACTATTAACAAGCACTCTTATAGGCTTGAAACTCGTTGCACAGTGCCCATCTATTGTACAGTTATGAATTATTGTTACATTACACTGACTCCATCCAACCTTAATCTTGCCAAATCTTTGAAAACATACAGTTCCATTCTGGCGACTCATGAGGGGTAATGCTATTTTGTCCTTTAAGGCTACATTTGAAGTTTCAAATAGTAAATTAGTCCATGTATCATTTGCCCCCAAAGGGACTGTACCTAACATTAGACCACCATGTACAGTAGGGATAGCCGTGCATATCCAACAATTTGAAACATTAAAAGATAGAGCATATGCATACTCAATAGCTTGATATGTATTAAAAGGCGGATGCCAAGCCGTATTCTCGTCTCTCTTTACTTGGCTAATCTTGTTTGAAAATAAAAACGGCCAAAACAGAAAAGTAACAATCACACTTATTGACAACAAAATTATTTTGGAATGCTTTTGTGGGAAGGGCTGCTCCCTTCCAGTATTTCTCTGCATTGCTACGACAGTCAGATATTCATACAAAACAAAACTACTACCAATCAGTGTTCCTCGGGGGAACTCAAGTTTTGTCCAGTTCAAACTATTTTACCAGTTTACAATGTGTTAAATGGATCCACGATGTTCATTCTTTTATTCGGACTGCTGTGGGTGTTGCAATCAATACCTGGTATGGGCCTTTCCACTTGGGGGAGACCCACGTCTTCCTCTTGACAATTTTAACCCAAACCCAGTTCCCGGGTTTCACTTCCAGGATCCTGTTGTTCTTCTAATCTGAAAAGCAATCATTCGTTAAAGAAGTGTTAGTTCTGGTCAGCAATTTCCTCATGTAATCTGCTATCTCTTCACCCCCCTCATGTTCCGCAGGCAAAAGATTTTGCCACTGCGGGACATAATAAGGTCTCCCGTATAATAGTTCAAATGGTGTGACCCCTTTTGAGGTGGGAGTGGTACGCATGGACAGGAGTGCCAGAGGTAAGCAGTTTATCCAAGACTGATGTGTCTCGGCCATGAGTTTACATAACTTGCCTTTGAGAATGCCATTATGGCATTCAACCAACCCTGCTGACTGTGGGTGGTAGGCACAATGATGTTTTAACTCGATCTGAAAAACGGCGGCCAGCGTTTGAATAACTTGGTTTACGAAATGTGTGCCATTATCAGAATAGATGCATGTGGGTAGCCCAAAATGAGGGATAATGTTATTTGTAAGGGCCTTGGCTACCGACAGTGCATCTGGGTGTGCTACCGGAAAAGCTTCAACCCATTTTGTAAAAGCGTCAATAATGACTAACACAAATCGCTTCTGTTGAACAGGAGTTAGTTCAATAAAATTCATGCAGATTGCGTGAAATGGATACAGAGGCAGCGGAAAAGTTGCTGGGGTGATCTGCACCCCACCACCATGGTATCGTGCACAAAGCAGGCACGATAAACAAATCGTTTAGCGTATGCTATAAAGCCCTTGGTCCAGAAAATTTGCTGGATCATTTGAACCATAGCAGCAGGGCCCAGATGAGATGGGCCATGCGTCACTAATGAGGCATACCTAAAAAGGTTTGTTGGCAAGACATACTTATCATTTGGACCTTCAAAAACTTGCTTTTGAATAGCCCCATATTTAACCCATCGCTGTTTTTCCCGAACTGTACTAAGTTCCTGCATTACCTGTAAAGTTTGTAGATCAAATTTATCTGTAGGGTGAAGTTCCTTCTGTGTGGTCTCAAGTGCAAAAGTAGAGGTTAAGGCTACACTTTTTGCAGCTTTGTTAGTCAGTGCATTTCCAAGTAGTACTGGATCCTTGGCATTCGTGTGCGCTGCGCACTTGCAGAAGGCCAGTCCCCGTGGCAGTTGGACAGCTTGTAAGAGGCTAAGGATTAAATCCTTGTGGGTTATTTCCTTTCCTGAGGCCGTAACCATTCCCCTATTTTTCCATTGCTGTGCAAAGACATGGACCGTGGAAAAAGCATACTGACTATCTGTGTAGATAGTAACTGCCTTATCCTTGGAAATGGTGCATGCTCTGGACAAAGCAATCAATTTGGCCGCTTGGGTGGACAGGTTCCTGGGGAGGGGTCTTGCCTCTAGTACCTTAGTCTCAGTTGTGACTGCATACCCCACTTGTGTAATGCCTGCCTCATTTTTACATGCTGACCCATCTACAAACAGGGTCCAATCTGAATTTGCCAAAGGTTGGTCCTTAAGGTCTGGTCTTGGTAAGACATTAGAGTGTATTAAATCTAAACACACGTGAGGGGCACCATCATCAGCTGTAGGTAACAGCGTGGCTGGATTAAGAGTGGTGCATTGCTCAATGGTCATGTGTGGTTGTGATAGTAACGTTGTCATGCAGGATAAGTGTCTGCTAGGAGAGAGAAAGGTAACTTTATCCTGTAGTAGTATTACCGCGACAAAGTGCGGTACTCATAAGGTAAGGTCATGAAACAAAACTAGGGTTGCAGACGCTTGCACAGCCTGTGCGGCTGCGACTACTGCTTGTACACAGTGTGGCAAAGATCATGCCACTGTGTCTAATTTACTGGAATAAAAAGCTAATGGTCTCAACTTATCTCCATAGGTTTGCAACTGAACCGATGTCATAAAGCCCTGCTTACAATCTACTGTCTGAACAAAGGGTTTTGTATAGTCAGGGAAGCTAAGTGTTGCAGCTCCTGCTATCAATTGTTTTACCCTAGTAAATGCCTGTATTGCCTTATCCGTCCATTGCAGTGCGTCATGTGCTGCCATGGGAAGTGCGAAAATAAGTTTCGAACGTGGACTTACTTCCTCTGCATAGTTGGGAATCCAACTATGACAAAAATTTGTTATTTCTAAAAATGACATCATTTCTTTTTTTGTGCTGGGCATTGGTGCCTGTAAAATGGCTTCTTTTTTACAGTTCCCTCTGAACTCCTATCTCTGACCTCCACAAGACTCTTTAAACTAAGAATAAAACAATTTCTCAGTTCTCACTGGCTTTGCCCTTGTACTAACCCTGACTAAATATCTTCTCTGCTCCTAGCAAGAATATATTCCACCACTTTACATACTCTTGCTGCCTCTTAGATACCTTTATCTCACTGTATCATATGATACATTTCTATAATTTATCAACAGTATATACTTTCTGTTATCCTGCTTCCAAATGAAAACTACTAATTTGTTTCTATTTCTATTACATTGCATATCACCTCAGCACAACCTAGGTATCCTTGTAATGTCAACTGAACCTAATCAGTATGTCTGTATTCTGCTTGACCCTTTTTAATTATTATTATAATGCTTTTAATTTGAAACAATTTATTACAGTCATATATTGTGTATGTGAATGGCTGTAACTGTTTAGAGCTATTTTACTACTGTTATTTTGCTTTGAACTTATTATTTTTTACTGTAAAAAGTTTGCTGTGCTGGAGCTTTTCTCCCCGGGCCTCTACTGAAAATGGATTTTATTCCAGTTAGACTAGCCCGATCAACAAATGTAAAATAAATAAAATAAATAAATAAGTTATCTAGTTGTCTACCAGCAATTGAAATGGTATAGCCTAGATACCGTACTTCAGTTTTACAAAATTGTAATTTAGATTTATTTACCTTATGTCCCTCTTTCGCCAAAAAATGCAATAACCAAATAGTTTCGGACTCACAGACAGCCTCCGTGGGTGCAGCCAGTAAGATGTCGTCCACGTACAATAGTAGATGACAGCCATGCTCTGGTTGAAACTGTGCCAGGTTTGTTGACATTTCTTGTGAAAAGATTGTAGGGCTTTCACAATATCCCTGCAGCAGTCGTGTGTATGTGTACCGCTTGCTCATAAACGTAAAGACGAACCAAAACCTACTATCTTCCTGTAGGGGAATAGAAAAGAATGCGTTACTAATGTCAATAACAGAAAAATACTTATCCGTGGGAAGGATATCATTTAACAAAACAGATGGATCTGGGACCACAGGAGCCCTTGGCACTACAGCAGCATTTACAGCCTGCAGATCCTGTACCATTCTCCATGTCCCGTCCGGTTTCCTTACTGAGAACAAGGGTGTGTTACACGGTGAATCTGTACATGGAATTAAAACCCCAGCTCTCAGTAGAGCCGTGATCACTGGAAAAATGCCTTCTTCTGCCTTTTTACTTAACGGATACTGACGCTTATGAGGTCTAAAATCGGATTTTGGAGTTATTTTAACCTGTCCTGCTGCTTTCATTAGCCCAATGTCATGCTGTCCTAGGGACCATAAAGATTTTGGTACTGACTGTAGTTTCAATTCTTCTTGTGGGGTCAGAAAGCATAGTCAGGATGGCATGCCTCCTGTCGGTGTTAAGCGATCTTCTCAAAGATGTACCGTTGGTCTGGCCTGGGTCACCCCATTTAACTTCTGTACCTGAACCCCCTTACCTGCCAGCTGTTCCGGTGTCATCTTTGACCAATCGGTAACTTTTTTCCCAACTATATACCATGCCGTTTGTTCTTCCCTAGTCACAGATACATGTGGGATTGAGGCATTTTGAAAAAGCTGTTGCATGTCTCTTGTGAGACTACAAGTAACTGCGGAGTTCCCTGCCCTGTCCCAATAAAGATTTTGTAATAGGATCCTGGTCACCTTGTGTTTAAAAAATTGTTCCTCATACTTGGGATCAGGTCCCACATTTTTCCTGTAATACATTGTACAGTGTAATTGTTTGACAGCCTCTGGTAACTGAATAGCCATACTATATTTGCTCAAAGCTAGGTTAGTTAACTCATTGGCCATGCTTTGTGGTCCTGTTTCAATAAGATCATTACTATACCAGTAATGTAAATCCCCTTGCCCTACCTGCAACATTTCATCCTGGATTTTCACACGCTTAGCCAAGATTCCTGATGCAGTTGGTACTGCTGCTATTCTAAAAACATGCATCAAATCCCTTCCTAATAGGTTGACAGGGCAAATCCGGGAGACAATCACCCGAAGTCTAATAGTTTGATTAGTTTCAGGGTCCGTAAACCATAAAGGTTTAGACAAAGGTTCCTTATAAATGCGTCCGTCGGCCGCTTTGACTAATACATAGTCATCAGTAGTCACATTGGACGGCACTGCAGTGTGTTTCAATAAGGTCCTAGAAGCCCCTGAGTCACATAGAAATTCTACGTCCCTCCCTTCAACCTGCAATATGATTACCAGTTGCACTTCTAACTGCATAGTCGTAGCTAGAGCTGTCAGGCTAACAACCTGATATTCACTTTTTTCTGAAAAATCAGTTATCTCACGTTCCCATCCTGCACATTCCCTTTTACCTTCTTTATTCACATCCTCAAAATCATCCTCATTCTTTATTACTGACTCTTGCCAGTCGACCTCAGCACCTGGGTCCGGTTCGTCCGTGCTGCCATCATATAGTCATGCTGAACTATGATCTGGAGCAGCAGCGGATTTCCCGGGATTCCGGCAATCTCTTGCGAAATGCCCCTTCTTACTGCATTTAAAACATTCCCCCCTCTTTTGTCTGCCTTCGTAATCTTCAAAATGTCCTACATTCCCTCTCCCTCTGCCTCTACCCCGTCCCCTTCCTCTACCTCTGTTGGACGGAGCTTACTTTAACATAAGTGTTTCATCCGCGCTCACCATAAAGGTTTGAGCCTGTTTTCTTTTCTTTTTCCTCAAGATATTTTTCTGCATGAAAGGGGATATGAGTCTGTGGACAGGGTATGTACTTTAGCTTCTTTTTGTTTTTACTCTGATTTGTCTATACTACGGTTACGTAGTTCCAGAGTCTCCTCTGCTTGTTTTTGTAAAACTACGGAGGGTATTTTTCCCTGCTTCTCTGCCTCCTGTAAAACTATGGAGGACACCTTTTCTTGATTTTCTGCTTCTTTTTCCTGATACTGGGGTGGACCGACCATTTCTTTAGGGACTTCTGGATACAAGGGTGGGGCTGTCGGTTTACGACAGACAACAGATGTCTCATCATCTTCTTTATGGACAAAAAATGCACCTTTTTGCACTCGAGCCACCACTTTCCTTATTCGAAAATTGTTCCCTATGCCTCTTATTAGCTTCTTTTAACCATTTCTGTGCTTGAGGGAATCCCACCTTTACTTGATTTTTAACTTTGCCTCCTGCAGATCTCTCACCAAATTTTGACATTCTGATCTATTTAAGTTACCACTAAATCCATAATTTGTCTTAAATCTTTTATGTATTTTAAGTTTTTTTTTTTCTTGGATGTAATTTAAACATATATTCCTCATCTTCAGTCCTTTTATTTAAGCAGCCCTTACTAGCACAACAACTGCTTCCTATTCCCATTTTTCTTATTTAAAAGAAAAACTGTTTCCTTTTCCTGAGATCTCTACCTGTCTTTTGTAAAATTTAAACAAAAGAAATTCCTTTATGACTAGTCCCTTAAAAAAAAGTACTTTTATAAATGTAAAAGCTTACCTTACTGCGGATCTTCCGCCCCGTTCGTCACCGTCCCACGGATCGAATCTAAGAGTGACTGGCCTCTACTTACGACTTCTTCGTCGGAGGTCTTTCCGTTCAAGGGAGCCCGAGATTTGTTCTCCCCTCCTGTACAGGTTTTTCAGTCCCTCTTATGCGATTCGTACCATGGAGAGGTGGCCCCACATTCTTGGGTGCCAGAAATGTCAAAAGATTTTGTACTCTTAACATATACTGGAAGAATCACGCAGATAAAAATAAGCAAAAAGGTTTATTTTACATGCATGGAGACATGCTACAAAGTACATGGTATGTCAGCAGTCTAATTTCTGTACACTTCACATGGGTTTTTATACCCTTCTCTGCACGTACACAGTAGCTGGTTACTAGACAAGGAATTTCAGTCAAGGCTATAAATTCACATACTGGAGCCTTAGATGGTCAGAGGTCAGTCACAAGATAAGCTTGTGCCTGGACCAAGGTAACATCTGTGCATTCCTCTTTGGTCAGCAAATTCTTTACAAGAAAAACAGCTTATTTTAACTTGCTTCTTTGCACGCAATGCAATTTCACATTTTAACCCTTACTATACATGATACAAAGATGTTGAACACAAAGATTCTTACTACAGAGGACTAACATTGTGTGGACATTTTACAACTTAATTAATTTCCCAGAAGTCCAGTGAACCATTAATAGGTTCATAGGTTCATAGGTAGGTACTAGGCTATTGGCCCTAGGCCCTATATAAGCCTAGCCAAAGGTACCCTGGCTTTTGCCACCCAAGAAAATTATTTTCCTGTGCCACTGTTGAGCAGAGCCACAGAAGTGATCTTCGGGGTGAATTTCCTGTCTCTCATCCAATCATCAAGATTTTTCTTGAAGAGCGCTAATGAGGAGCTTTGTTTGATATAGATAGGTAGTTTATTCCAGAGGATGGGAAGTCTCTGGGACAGGAATCTATCCCTCCAGCATGTTCTGTTTATTGTTGTGGCAAGGTTTAGGTCCCTAGAGCATGTAGCTTGGAAGGATTGGGATTTCTTTAAGTGGAGCATGTCCAACAGTTCTGGGTTTGACATAACTTTGTATGTTAGGCAGAGATTGCCTCTGAGTAGGCGACATGTGACAGAGTAAAGCTGGAGTTTTTTGAGATGGTCTGCATAGGGCATCTGTATGAGGCCAGTAATCCTCTTTGTGAGGTATTTCTGCGGCCTTTCCAGTTGTTGTAGATGTCTTGTGGGGTACATACCAAAAGGGGCATTGTACTCTATAATGGGTCTAATGAGTGACGAGTAGAGGGGAACAATGACCTATTTTTTCCTGGATGAGAAACCTTTTGTGATGAGGTGTGCCATGTAGAAGGATTTCCTGACTACTGTGGCGATGTGATTATCAAAGGAGAGACTACTGTCCACCTGTGTCCCAAGGTCTGTTATCACACTTTCAGTGTTAAATATACTACCACCTATGTGGTAGTTCATGGGTACTGAGTTTTTACCAAAAGGGATGACAATGCACTTTTTGGCATTGAGCTTGAGGCCATGGCTTTGACACCAGGCATCTGTCTCAGCGAGGCCCTTTTGTAGGATGTCCACATCTTTTGGAGTTTTGATTATGGCTCCTAGTTTGCAGTCATCTGGGAACTTCATTGGCCAAAGACCTTCTGTGTTAGCCTGTACTTCAGAGAAGTAGATACCAAACAGGAGAGGACCCAGGAATGAACCATGTGCTACTCCACTTGTCACTGGTCTGAAGTTGGATTTGGAGTCTGCTACTTTCACATAGTGGTTCTGTGATTGAGCCTCTGCCTGAGTCAATGGGTTGGCCAGGTGGGTTTTGTAGATTTTTGTGGATTTTAGGTAAAAAATATATATACTGACTACAAGGGTCAGATACTGTAAGATGATACAGAATAGTTATGATTCCCTCCTCCCTGGCTGATTGCAAAAACTCATCTATTTGCCTCTTAAAATTGGGTATAGGGTATGTTACCATATGTGTATAATACCTATTGTTTGACAATTGTCTCATAGCTTCAGAGTTGTATAAAGACCAATCTTGTACCACAATGGCTCCACCTTTGTCTGCTGACAATATTACCAATTCCTTGTTATCTGCCAATTCTCAAATCATGTCCATCTCCTTATTGGACACATTATTGTGTTTAGCCCGAATATCCCTAAAGTTAAAATGTAGATCTTTGAGAATGGAGTTGTAAAACATAGACACATTAGGATGCATGGGTGGGATGAAGTTTGATTTGTGATACCTGAAACTGGAGTTAGGTTCTGAGTCGGTGGTTGTCTGAAAAAATAATTTCAAGTTTAGTAATCTACAAAAATCAGAGACATCTTTAGCAAATGTGTCTTCAGGAACAAAGAAACCAGGTATGAAGTTGAGGCCTTTATTCAGTATTTTTATATGTGTGGGAGACAATTCAGTTGATGATATATTCAACACATTATTTATTTCTGTACAATCAGCCACAACAGATCTACCATGATGTCCACCCCTGTGTTTCCTCCCCCCCATTTACACTTGACCCTAAAGGGGTGGAAGAATTCCTCCCTTTGGATACTGGTGAGTCGGAGGTGTATTGTGTATTGGACTCCAAAGTCGTAGAGGATTCTTCCCCTGATTCATCACAACTGGATGTATTTGATTTTTTGAGGATAGACCGAGGTCTTTTCCATTTCACTACCTTCCTATTAGAAGAATCAAATCTGACATGTTTATTGGTTGAGAAAATTCATAATTATTCATAAAATAACACTAGATTTAACAAATTCCTATAGCAATACGAAAATATAAAACTACCTCACTTCTAAGAAAGTTCATTGAAATTATTACAACTATTATATTAATATGTCATAAGCAATTCATTATTAAGATCTTTGGATTGTAAAGTATCATAAACAAACCAAACTTCTTCTGTAATCATATATCAGAAGGATTTAAATACAAATCAGAACATTTAAAGACATACATTATAAAAAACCTTAGTAAATCAGAATCACCATTATGATATTAAGAAAAATGTGACTCTATTGGACTGGTAGGAGAATTATTTTTTGACATCTTGAATATGTTCATGTATTCTCATCTTAACTTGACATATAGTCTTACCTGTATAAAATTTGTTACAGAGGCAAAATAATCCCTATATCACCATTGTTGGTAACAATTAAAAACCCCTGGAACCTGCCTTGGTGGACCTGAATGTCTCTCTTTTGGTGGTTGGGTATGTACACTATGTGCATTACTGCAATGTGCAGCTGCAGTTTTATTTGTGACATGCAACATATATGTGTACTAATGTGTTGTATATTTTTTTCTCATCAGTCTACAGGTCCATCTATGGTAGAGACAGAGGCTGAGAAATAGCAACAATAAGCTGTGTTGGTGCTAGCTGAATCATCTGGTTTTGGGTCACCAGTGGTCACCGTGTCTGTCTCTTACCAGGATGATGAAAGTCACCTGCTGCAACCTGGAGGGCTCAGTGTTGGCTCCATAGCCACTTCTTTGGAGGATGAGCTGGGGCTACTCTTCAGGGAGTGGTTCAAAGGAGTCTCATTTGGCTACCTGGCATCAGTCAGAGACAGTGTTTGCATTTGTATGCCCAGACACTGTGGAGTACCTCATGATGTGGCTTGTGGGGTTGTGTAACTGGGAGGCCCCAAATATTGGGACACTTATGGCAGAACTTGCTCACTACATCAGCCACAGAGATCACTGATGTCTATGTGAGCTATCTTGTGGTGTTGTCTGATCTGACTTGCCCCCTGTACACTGCCTTATCCACTTTCAGGTGTTTCCCTCCCTTATATGTCATTCTCAATATTTTGTTTTCAGTCTGATCTTCCCATCAACATTTGTCCCTCTCTATATGTCCGCATCCTTCTTCCACTGTTGTTGTAGCTTTATGTACCCATACCACCCCTGTCTATGTCTGTGTCTGTGCTTGTTTGTTTTTTTCTCTACCTACACCTCTGTATTCCCTCACTCTATCCTACATAACATCCTCATTACCACCACTGTCTATGTCTGTGTCTTGTTTATGTTTGTTTGTTTCTCTACCCACCCCTCCCTCTGAATTCCCTCTATCTATCCTACATAAACTCACTACCACCCCTGTCTATGTCTGTGTCATGTTTGTTTCTCTACACACACCTCCCTCTATATTCCCTCAGGTTGTCCTATATAACCTCCTCATTACCACCCCTGTCTATGTCTGTGTCTTGTTTATTTGTTTGTTTGTTTCTCTACTCACCCCTCCCTCTGAATTCCCTCTATCTATCCTACATAAACTCATTACCACCCCTGTTTATGTCTGTGTCTTGTTTGTTTGTTTCTCTGCCCAAGCTTTCTTCTTTATTACCTCCATCTGTCCTACATAACCACCTCATTACCAACCCTGTCTATGTCTGTCGTATTCGTTTGTTTGTTTGTCTGCCCATGCTTCCCTCTGTAGTCTATCTATCCTACATAAACTCCTCATTACCTTAGTTACCTACCCTTCTTCATATATTTAAAAAGGTGCCTATCCCGTCTCCCCCCCAGCAATTCCATATGGTTATTTCCCTCTGTTTGCTATGCCCCTTTTTCTACCTTCACTATCCCCACTTTTCCCTCCCCATTTATTTGATGTAATGAGTTAATTCCTTGTTAATCTGCATTGCTTTGGCTTGCTCACAGTACTAGTGTTGCAGTAATGAGGCATTTCATTGCACATAGCCTCATGAACCCTTCCTTACCTTTCTTGTGACATTAATCATGTGACATAACTACTAGTGCAGCCTCTTTGCTGCAGTTCTCTAGCACAGTGGTTCTTATAAGATGAGGGCCTGGTCCCAACAAATTTACTCATAAATACCTTTCCAAAGTAGGAGGATGTCAACTTATCAGCAAAACACTTATCACATACACATGCCAAATATTTATATATGCAAAGTATCTAATTTAATAAAGATAAATGTATGAATCTCTCAATTCTAAACACTAGTTCCAACAATAGTTAAGATTTTGAATGTAAAAATGCAACACTTTAACAGTTACTAATGAAGAGATTGCTGCTAGCAAACAACATTATTTGTAGATGAAACAATGAAATATAAAATGCCTGTTGCCCTTGAAGAATAAATTGTCTATGTTACATTAAAAATGATAAGCTAGTAACATTGTAATAGCAAATGGACAGCAAAATAATAACAGGTTCATAGTTACTAGGTATCTCCTCCAAAGGAGGACATACTTAGGACTGCAGCATCCACCCTTTAAAGTACAACACAGTACAGTAGCAGCATTCGATCTATATACTGTCGGAGTAGAACCCACAGCCTTCTATATCAAAAGCAAGCATACTACCTGTTGTGCTACTAACTATGCTTTTCATTTCTCTAGCACAGTAGTGATATCATTTGCTAAACAACTGTTGCACATTGCAAACAGACGTGGCATAAGCAGAACTAAACTTTTCCCCTGAAGCTCTCAGCTCCTTGCAAAATCCACTTGACACTCCACTCTATCTCTAAACTTTGTAGCGCAAGAAATCTGAAAAAAGCCAAAAGTTATTTGGGTGGGGGGGCAGAGGCCCATAACCAAGGACGCATTTTAAACATTGCTTAGAAAGTTGCTAGAATAAAATGTTTTGTGTTACCATGCGTTTCCTAAAAGATAGGGAGACTGAAACTTATGAATTCACTCCTCACTGATTTACCAGAAAACCACAAATTTTAAGAAGAACAGACCAAAAGTATGAGCCAAAAATCAGCTATGGATCCAACTCCTTAAGTGGTGGTAGGGGTAGAGAACTTGGGCTCTTGTTGGTTGTACTGTATTACTGCTGCTTGCAATGGTCCTGTACAAATTTATTATGCAGCCCTTTTCTCAGAAGATGAGCAGTTTGCCAACCCTAATAAGTGGTTAAGCAGCTATAGGCCATGTTGCTTTACAGAATCCTTGCTATTTTAGGCTTTGTCTTGGTGCAAGGGATGTTTGTCAATATCCTGCCCCCATCATATATATATATATATATATATATATATATATATATATATATATATATATATATATATATATATATATATAT
The DNA here is from genome assembly GCF_019279795.1 of Protopterus annectens. NCBI lineage: Eukaryota > Metazoa > Chordata > Ceratodontiformes > Protopteridae > Protopterus > Protopterus annectens. The sequence continues at coordinate 1,561,808,277 of NC_056744.1, forward strand.
ATATATATATATATATATATATATATGTGTGTGTGTGTGTGTGTCTTAAAGTGAGAGATCAGAATTATACCATCAGTTTCTAGTAGTTCAAAATAGCCTCGGCCTATTGTATAAAATTATACATTTTTAAAAGTAAAATGTTAAATGCAATAGTGCATGAAAGAGAAAATCATGTGGTTATTATAAGGGGCTGATGCAAAATATAAAAGTGTAGTATAAATACCTGCATCTGTAAAATGGAGCTGTATGAGTAGTTGCCAGAAAAATATGTATAAATGTGTGTATGCTTAAAGCTAATTAGAAACTAAATAAGTTAACACATTTTTCATTCTATTTTATATGCACTGCTTTATATACAGTTGAGTTTCATATGAGACTGAAAAGATGCTTTTTGAAACTGCAGTGTGCTTTCTGAAACTTGTAAGATGCCCTCTGAGCTAGTAATTGCTAGCACAGCAATATTCATGTTTATGCCTTTTGGAAATGTACTTGAGAAGCAGGTGATTATCTGCTAGGTCAGGAAAAATGAATGAACAATGCTATATTCTGTAAATGTAATGATTTTAAACAATCAGCTCTGTTCGAAGTATGAGAACATGTGCAGCTGTAGAGGTTTAGAGATAACATAGACAAAGGACTGTTAGAGAAATGAACTGCAATCTATACTTGCTTTGTGCTCGAATTAGCCATAGTACCTTGAATGGTAACATTGCATATATCTAACCGGTGGTAGCCAAGGCCACGTTGTTTTTCTTAGGAAGTTTCTCACAAAAATTGATGGTACCAGCAGAATATTGTAAAAACAATGACTGTGAAGTAATGATGACAGAACTTGTGATTCACTACGTCAGCTTGGTAGGCAATGTCTTATTAGAAAATGTATAAAAATACCTGTATTTCCTGATTCTAGTCAGACAAACTCTGTATTAACACATTTTTGTCTCATTGCTGCAAGATTAAAATGCCTTAACCTGAACCTACCGAGTTTTGATCATTTTTAAAGTATATTTTTCCTTTGACAGTAGTGTAGTGCATTAACGTATTACATAAAAATTAAGTTTTAACATACATTGATTACATTTTATATGTGCAATATAACCTCAGTCATATTTAGATACAAGTACTAGTATAAAAAAGTGCAGTTTGTTTCTTTACGTAATACAGCGTTATGCAAAATTGCTAAGTATATTTACAATGCATGACTCATACTTTTCCAAACAACTGCAAATAATGACTTTGACATATTTTAAGATAAGACCTCTTTCCGAAGAGAAACAGTGCACTCAGTATTTGACTAATCTGATTCGTACCAGACCAATTAGAGACAGTGGTGTGTACTGCAAGAGCTTGCTAAAAGCATGAGAAAAGCATTTTGTTTGCTTGACTTATGGCTGGTTATGGTATAAGTGGAAACAGTGGACATAATTTTATTAAAAAAGAATAAGAAATTTCTCCTGGGAAATTCTTAAAGAAATGCAGTATGATATTTGTTATTCTGAAATGTTCAGTGAAAAAATAAAAAAATGTTTGAGAATTCCATGACTGAAACTGTTGTATGAATGTCTGAATATGGCAACACAATGTGACTGCTGGTCCAGCAGAACTGTTTGAGTGTCATTCGTAGCATTTTGGTAGCTTCTTCTCCCACAGCATTTGTTGGCTGTCCTTTAATCTGCCCAAAAAACTGTAGAGCCAGCAAACAGTGACAAGTATAAAATAATTTATTAGGAAGACATAAAACTAAGAATAAAGCAAATCGGTTTTGGCTGTCAAGCCTTCTTCAGTGCATTAAATTAAATAAGCATACAGACAAATATATATAGTATAGCACCACCTGAAGCAAGTTGGTGTAAATTGCATCCTTCATTAAAAATATTCATTCAAGCTTGGGGGAAACAGGGCACCCAGTTTAATAATCTATTTTTTTCTCCATATGGTTTAATAACTGATGTCATCCTGATTTGTTATTACTGTTTTGCTGTATTCTATCAATCACTGTAAATCTAAATGTGGCTTTGGTGTGTTTTTGTGTATGTTTATAAAGTGCACTTGTTAGTTTACCAGTTCTAATATCACTGAAGTGTTCTGATATTCTGAATTTGACACACCTGGATGTTTGTCCCACATAGAAGGCTGAACAGTTGCAGGAGGCCATGTAAATCACCCATTCAGACTGGCAATTGGCAAAAAACTTTATAGAGAATACTTGTCCAATATTTTTGGTAGTAAATTCTTTCGTCTTAGACATATTCTTACAATGGGTACAGTGTCCACATGGGAAGCTTCCCTGCATGGGCCCCTCTTCCAAAGTTATTTGTTTAGGGCTGTTGTCAGATCTATTCACTAGTTTATAATGCTTCAAAAATGAACCAATGTTCTTCCCTCTTCTAATGGAAACGTGACATGTATCTTTTAACAATGTGCTAAGCTTGGTGTCAGCCAATAGGATATTCCAATGTCTGTAGACACTGTTAATGAGGGCATCCGTGTTTCTCCCATAGCTGGTCACCAATCTGATTTGGGAATTATTGCTTTGTTTTTTGTCCATATATTGGAGTAGGGTATCCCTATCTTGATTTACAGCACAACGTCTGCCTTGAGCAATGTCCCCTTTCTTGTATCCTTGATCACTGAACCTATTAACCAAATTGAACTCATATGTATGATAGGTCTTAGCATCAGAACAAATCCTCTTCAGACGAAAGAATTGTGACTTTGGAATGTTTCTGCATATATGGGGAGGATGAAAGCTGGAGACATGGAGCAAGGAGTTGTACTCTGGGTATTTCCGATAGACCTCAGTTGTCAATGTACGGTCTGCATTCCTAGTTACTAATACATCCAAAAAAGTGATTTTTATCAATGTCAAATGTAATCATAAACTGAATGCCCCATTTGTTCTCATTCAAATATGTGACAAACTCCTTGAGGTATATAATGTCAGACCTCCATACTAACAAGCAATCATCCAGATATCTCCTCCATATGACGATCTCATCCATGTATATATTATGGGCTCTAGCATAAATGATCTGCTCCTCGATGTAAGCCATGAAGAGATTGGCATAGATCGGAACAAATGCGGCCCCCATTGCAGTGCCTTTGGTCTGTAAATAAAAATTGTTCCTGTAGTATATAACATTTTTGGTTAATACATGCTCAGCCAAACAGAGCAAAAGTGTATTGAAACCTGGTAGATATAATTTGGACTTGATTAACTAATATTCTAAGGCATCTAAACCTGCCCAATGGGGGATGTTGGAATATAATGCAAAAACACCTAAAGTACACATATACCACCCTGTTTCTAACTGCATGTCTGATATAATCCGAAGAAACTCCATAGTGTTCTGTATTCTAGCTCTCATACATTTAAGCAAAGGTTTCAGATGTAATGTCAGGAACTGGGATAGGTTCATAGGTTCATAGGTAGGTACTAGGCTATCGGCCCTGGGACCTATACAAGCCCAGCCAAAAAGGTACCCTGGCTTTTGCCACCCAAGAAAATTATTTTCCTGTGCCACTGTCGTGCAGAGCCACAGAGATAATCCCCAGGGTGAATTTCCTATTTCCCATCCAATCATCAAGATTTTTCTTGAAGAGTGCTAATGAGGAGCTTTGTTTGATATAGATAGGTAGTTTATTCCACAGTATGGGAAGTCTCTGGGACAGGAATCTATCCTTCCAGCATGTTCTGCTTATTGTGGTGACAAGGTTTAGGTCCCTAGAGCGTGTAGCTTGGAGGGATTGGGATTTCTTTAAGTGGAGCATGTCCAATAGCTCTGAGTTTGACATAGCTTTGTATGTTAGGCAGAAATCACCTCTGAGTAGGCGATATGCGATGGAGTAAAGCTGGAGTTTTTTGAGACGGTCTGCATAGGGCATCTGTTTGAGTCCAGTAATACTCTTTGTGAGGTATTTCTGCGGCCTTTCCAGTTGTTGTAGATGTCTTGTGAGGTACATACCAAAAGGGGCGTTGTACTCTATAATGGGTCTAATGAGTGATGAGTAGAGGGGAACAATGACCTCTTTTTTTCCTGGATGAGAAGCCTTTTGTGATGAGGTGTGCCATGTAGAAGGATTTCCTGACTACTGTGGTGATGTGATTATCAAAGCAGAGACTACTGTCCACCTGTGTCCCAATGTCTCTTATAGCACTTTCGGTGCTAAGTATACTACCGCCTATGTTGTAGTTGGCGTTTTTACCAAAGGGGATGACAATGCACATTTTGGCATTGAGGTTGAGGCCATGGCTTTGACACCAGGCATCTGTCTCAGTGAGGCCCTTTTGTAGGATGTCCACATTGTTAGGAGTTTCGATTATGGCTCCTAGTTTGCAGTCATCTGGGAACTTCATTAGCCAAAGACCTTCTGTATTAGCCTGTACTTCAGAGAAGTAGATACCAAACAGGAGAGGACCCAGGACTGAACCCTGTGGTACACCACTTGTCACTGGTCTGAAGTCAGATTTGGAGTCTGCTACTTTCACATAGTGGCTCTGTGATAGAGCCTCTGCCTGAGGCAATGGGTCAGCCAGGTGTGTTTTGTAGATTTTTGTGGATTTTAGGTAAAAAATATATATACTGACTACAAGGGTCAGATACTGTAAGATGATACAGAATATTATCTGTTATGATTCCCTCCTCCCTGGCTGATTGCAAAAACTCATCTATTTGCCTCTTTAAACCAGATGTAGGGTCTACTACCATATGTGTATAATACCTATTGTCTGACAATTCTCTCATAGCTTCAGAGTTGTATAGAGACCAATCTTGTACCACAATAGCTCCACCTTTGTCTGCTGACAATATTACCAATTCCTTGTTATCTGCCAATTCTCGAATCATGTCCATCTCCTTATTGGACACATTATTGTGTTTAGCCCGAATATCCCTAAAGTTAAAATGTAGATATTTGAGAATGGAGTTGTAAAACATAGACACATTAGGATGCATGGGTGGGATGAAGTTTGATTTGTGATACCTGAAACTAGAGTTAGGTTCTGAGTCGGCGGTTGTCTGAAAAAATAATTTCAAGTTTAGTAATCTACAAAAATCATAGACATCTTTAGCAAATGTGTCTTCAGGAACAAAGAAACCAGGTATGAAGTTGAGGCCTTTATTCAGTATTTTTATATGTGTGGGAGACAATTCAGTCGATGATATATTCAACACATTATTTATTTCTGTACAATCAGCCACAACAGATCTACCATGATGTCCACCCCTGTGTTTCCTCCCCCCCCATTTACACTTGACACTAAAGGGATGGAAGAATTCCTCTCTTTGGATACTGGTGAGTCGGTGGTGTGTTGTGTATTGGACTCCAAAGTCGTAGAGGATTCTTCCCCTGATTCATCACAACTGGATGTATTTGATTTCTTGAGGATAGACTGGGGTCTTTTCCTTTTCACTGCCTTCCTATTAGAAGAATCAAATCTGACATGTTTATTGGTTGAGAAAATTCATAATTATTCATAAAATAACACTAGATTTAACAAATTCATATAGCAATACGAAAATATAAAACGACCTCACTTCTAAGAAAGTTCACTGAAATTATTACAACTATTATATTAATATGTCATAAGCAATTCATTATTAAGACCCTTAGATTGTAAAGTATCATAAGCAAAATAAACCAGACTTCTTCTGTAATCATATATCAGAATGATCTAAATACAAATCAGAACATTTAAGCACATACATAATAAAAAACCTTAGTAAATCAGAATCACCATTATGATATTAAGAAAAATGTGACTTTATTGGACTGGTAGGAGAATTATTTTTTGACATTTTGAATATATTCATGTATTCTCATCTTAACTTGACATATAGTCTTACCTGTATAAAATTTGTTACAGAGGCAAAATAATCCCTATATCACCATTTTTGGTAACAGTTAAACACCCCTGGAACCTGCCTTGGTGGACCTGAACATCTCTCTTTTGGTGGTTGGGTATGTACACTATGTGCATTACTGCAATGTGCAGCTGCAGTTTTATTTGTGACATGCAACATGCATGTGTACTAATGTGTTGTATGTTTTTTTTTCTCATCAGTCTTCAGGTCCATCTATGGTAGAGAGAGAGGCTGAGAAATATCATCACTAAGCTGTGTCGGTGCCAGTTGAATCATCTGGTTTTGGGTCACCAGTGGTCACCATGTCTGTCTCTTACCAGGATGATGAAAGTCACCTGCTGCAACCTGGAGGGCTCACTGTTGGCTCCATAGCCACTTCTTAGGAGGATGAGCTGGGGCTACTCTTCAGGGAGTGGTTCAAAGGGGTCTCCTTTGACTACCTTGCATCAATCAGAGAGAGTGTTTGAATTTGTACACCCAGACACTGTGGAGTACCTCATGACGTGGCTTGTGGGGTTGTGTAACTGGCAGACCCCAACTATTGGGACACTTATGGCAGAACTTGCCCACTACATCAGCCACAGAGATGACTGATGTCTACATGAGCTATCCTGTGGTGTAGTCTGATCTGACTTGCCCCCTGTACCCTTCCTTATCCACTTTCAGGTGTTTCCCTCCCTTATATGTCATTCTCAATATTTTGTTTTCAGTCTGATCTTCCCATCAACAGTTGTCCCTCTCTATATGTCCGCATCCTTCTTCCACTGTTGTTGTAGCTTTATGTGCCCATACCACCCCTGTCTATGTCTGTGTCTGTGTCTTGTTTGTTTATTTCTCTACCTACACTTCCCTCTGTATTCCCTCACTCTATCCTACATAACCTCCTCATTACCACCCGTCTATGTCTGTGTCTTGTTTATTTGTTTATTTGTTTCTCTACCCACCCCTCCCTCTGAATTCCCTCTATCTATCCTACATAAACTCATTGCCACCCCTATCTATGTCTGTGTCTTGTTTGTTTGTTTCTCTGCCCACGCTTTCTTCTTTATTACCTCCATCTGTCCTACATAACCACCTCATTACCAACCCTGTCTATGTCTGTCGTATTCGTTTGTTTGTTTGTCTGCCCATGCTTCCCTCTGTAGTCTATCTATCCTACATAAACTCCTCATTACCTTCCTTACCTACCCTTCTTCATATATTTAAAAAGGTGCCTATCTCCCCTCCCCTCCAGCAATTCCATATGGTTATTTCCCTCTGTTTGCTATGCCCCTTTTTCTACCTTCACTATCCCCACTTTTCCCTCCCCATTTATTTGATGTAATGAGTTAACTCCTTGTTAATCTGCGTTGCTTTGGCTTGTTCACAGTACTAGTGTTGCAGTAATGAGGCATTTCATTGCACATAGCCTCATGAACCCTTCCTTACCTTTCTTGTGACATTAATCATGTGACATAACTACTAGTGCAGCCTCTTTGCTGCAGTTCTCTAGCACAGTGGTTCTCAACCTTTGTGAGGGTGGGGCCTTGTAAATTCTTTTTCTTATAAGATGAGGGCCTGGTCCCAACAAATTTACTCATAAATACCTTTCCAAAGCAGGACAATGTCAAATTATCAGCAAAACACTTATCACATACACATGCCAAATATTTATATATGCAAAGTATCTAATTTAATAAAGATAAATGTACGAATCTCTCAATTCTAAATACTAGTTCCAACTATAATTAACATTTTGAATGTAAAAATGAAGCACTTTAACAGTTACTAATGAAGAGATTGCTGCTAGCAAACAGCATTATTTTTTGATGAAACAATGAAATATAAAGTGTCTGTAGCCCTTGAAGAATAAATTGTCTATGTTACATTAAAAATGATAAGCTGGTAATATTGTAGTAGCAAATGGACAGCAAAATAATAACAGGTTCACAGTTGCTAGGTATGTCCTCCAAAGGAGGACATACTTAGGACTGCAGCATCCACCTTTTAAAGTACAACACAGTACAGTAGCAGCATTCAATCTATATAGTGTCAAAGTAGAAACCACAGCCTTCTGTATCAAAAGCAAGCATACTACCTGTTGTGTTACTAACAATGCTTTTCAATTCTGTAGCACAGTAGTGATATAATTTGCTAAACAACTGTTGCACATTGCAAACAGACGTGGCATAAGCAGCACTAAACTTTTCCCCTGAAGCTCTCAGCTCCTTGCAAAATCCACTTGGTGCTCCACTCTATCTCTCAACTTTGCAGTGCAAGAAATATGGAAAAAGCCAAAATTTATTTGGGGGGGGGGGCAGAGGCCCATAACCAAGGACGCATTTTAAACATTGTTTAGAAAGTTGCTAGAATAAAATATTTTGTGTTACCATGCATTTCCTAAAAGATAGGGAGACTGAAACTTATTTAGTGAATTCACTCCTCACTGATTTACCAGAAAACCACAGATTTTAAGAAGAACAGACCAAAAGTATGAGCCAAAAATCAGCTATGGATCCAACTCCTTAAGTGGTGGTAGGGGTAGAGAACTCGGGCTGTTGTTGCTTGTACTGTATGACTGCTGCTTACAATGGTCCTGTACAAATTTATTATGCAGCCCTTTTCTCAGAAGATGAGCAGTTTGCCAACCCTAATAAGTGGTTAAGCAGCTATAGGCCATGTTGCTTTACAGAATCCTTGATATTTTAGGCTTTGTCCTGGTGCAACAGATGTTTGTCAATATCCTGCCCCCACTATATAAATATATATATATATATATATATATATATATATATATTTTTTTTTATATATATATATATATATATATATATATATATATGTGTGTGTGTGTGTGTGTCTTAAAGTGAGAAATCAGAATTATACCATCAATTTCTAATAGTTAAAAATAGCCTAGGCCTATTGTATAAAATTATGCATTTTTAAAAGTAAAATGTCAAATGCAATAGTGAATGAAAGAGGAAATCATGGGGTTATTATAAGGGGCTGATGCAAAATATATGACTGCAGTATAAATACTTGCCTCTGTAAAATGGAGCTGTATGAGTAGTGTAGTGCATTAATGTGTTACATAAAAATTATGTTTTAACATACATTAATATACATTTTATATGTGCAATATAACCTCAGTCATATTTAGATACAAGTACTAGTATAAAAAAGTGCAGTTTGTTTCTTTACAAAATACAGCGTTATGCAAAATTGCTAAGTATATTTACAATGCATGACTCATACTTTTCCAAACAACTGCAAATAATGACTTATTGATATATTTTAAGATAAGACCTCTTCCTCAAGAGAAACACTGCACTAAACAGTGGACATAATTTTATTAAAAAAGAATAAGAAATTTCTCCTGGGAAAATCTTAAAGAATTGCAATATGATATTTAGGTACTTACGTATTATCACAACCAGGTTTTAGCGATAATACCACTTGCTTCTCGATATTAAAAGTTGTCCCTTATTGTAAAAATGTCAGGAAATGTATTTTCTTTCACAGTAAAGGTTGTTTTAAGAAGGGTTATCAAGAACAAGGGAGAAAGTTAGTGTTTCGCTGTGGCTATGTGCACTTTACTGGCAACATGTGTGGAGTTATCTAATTTGTGCATTAACGGTGCTTACAACCACAGCGACAGTAACTTTTTCTGGTGTTCTTGCTAACCCTTCTTAAAACTACCTTCACTGTGAAATAAAAATAAATTTAAACATAACCATTCCTGTGCTGCTAATATTAAATCATCCTTCCCTCTCTAACTTTCTCCCCAACACACCTTTTAGGTGTAATACCGTAGACAGATAATGGGAAAAGCAGACGTGATGGCGAAATCTCCACTCTTGAGACCTTTTTTGTGCTGTTTACAAAGTCAGATTTCACGTGTTGTACATCTTTAATTCCCCTGCAAAACAGCTCATTTGCTGTACTTGTTACATCAGTTACACATTCCCCTTAATGTTTCATTAAGGACACTGGAAATATCTGAACAGAAAGGTCAATGTGCCTAACTGCTGTCATGAACTTCAGAGGTCATGGCTGATTCAAATAGCTGCCATCGCTGAATGATGAAATGTCGTTAGGGGTCTTACAACAGTAACGGTTCACATACATAATTTGCTGGTCTTCCTCAAGGTAATCCACAGTTTGTACTGAGCAATAAGGACTTTCAATAACACTGTACAGTGTTGCATGGGTTCCTTTGACTTGAAGTATGCTATTTTTGCAACCACGAAAATCTAGTTGCGATAATACGTAAGTACCGATATTTGTTATTCTGAAATGTTCAGTGAAAAAAATAAAAATGTTTGAGAATTCCATGACTGAAACTGTTGTATGAATGTATGAATATGGCAACAAAAGGTGACTTCTGGTCCAGCAGAACTGTCTGAGTGTCATTCGTAGCATTTAGGTATCTTCTTCTCCCACAGCCTTTGTTAGCTGTCTTTCAATCTGCCCCATTCTCCTCAAGCTATCAGTTGTTCAAGGTCTCATAACTCACAGGTTCCACAGTAACCCCATCAAAAGCTGCACTGTCCTTTCTGTGAAGCAGAATTCATTGTCTGTTTTGAGTAATGTCCCTTCACCTACTGTTATCCCTTTCACTCCATAATCGGTTACCAGTCTTAAGACAGCTCTGTATACTGTCATTATGTATTTCCTATCTCCAGTGTGCGCTTCTTTTATTCATATGCAAAACTTTTCATTCATCTTATACTTGTAATACCAATCCTCTACACTCATTTTGACAGTCCTTTCTATTTCCACTAGATTCTTCAGAACTGCTTGCATTATACTGGGTGAGGCATTGCAAATGCCCTTTGCAGAAGCATCTTTTAGGTCCACCTCCCCCACAGGTATACCTCCCAACATTTTGCTGTTTTTATCATTGCCAGGGTGATTATGATTTCCAAATGCATTCATTCATTTCACTATTTCTTCTGGTGCTGTTTGTCTGTTTAGTCTTCCCCTGCCCTGAGCCACTATTTCTATTGTGCATAATTCTACATTTTCAAGGCCTAATCCTTCAGATGCCATTTATCATCTCGTATAAAACAACTTTAACTATAAAACTATTAAAAAAACAACACAACAGTTAGATAAAAATATATATTACATGACAGGTATGATTCATCCCTAGTGCCTCAACAAAAGTTCTTCTGTGGAATATCAAAATCAGTAATAACTACAGATATAAATAGAATCCTTAATTGTAGTCAAACAAACCCATGTTATGAATGATTAGTTATTCAAGTTATGTTACAATACAAAGTTCCATTCCAGCTCCTGATTAACCCACAAAGATTTAAAGAATTAAACTTTAGAATTCAAATGGCTTCTTATGCCTTAAGAGAAAATCGAATGGTTTACATGTTCTCTCAAAACAGAAAATCTGTTCCAAGATTGAATATTTAAATCTAGGTAATTTCTTGTTATATACATTCAAAAAATGCTCAGCCATTGGATTGCTAACCTTGTCATGCCTAATATTACTAAAATGCTCCTGTAGTCTCATCTTACACTTCCTGGTGGTTTCACCTGTATAATACAAGTCACATGTACACCAGATGGCAAGCATCATACCTTTAGCTGCACAAGCAAAACTTCCATTTCATACTAAATGTAACATTATTAATTGTATGCCCTCAAAAACCAATGCCCACTCATTTCCTCCATTTTCCTCGATATGTCTAAAGCCTTCAGTATGGTTTTCCACCAAATACTTCTCAATAAGCTAGCGAAATATAACCTTAGTCTAGCTTCCTTAATCTGGTTCCACAGCTATCTTACTAACAGACAGCAATCCACTAAATGGGAAAATAACCTCTCCCCCCTTTTACCTATTTATGTCAGAGTTCCCCAAGGCTCCATCCTTGGATCTCTCCTTTTCATCATATTCACCAGTAACTTAAGCACTGCAACTCAGCTAGCCTCCATCATCCAATACGCTGAAGATGCCTCTCTTATCTGCTCTGCTCCCACATTTCTTGAACTGCAAGAAAAAACACAAAAATCACTGCAAGACATAGAAAACTACCTGTTCAAAAACCAACTATTACTTAACCCAAAGAAAACTAAGCTTATGTTCTTTTTCAATAATAAATCCAAAAACATCTATCCCAGACTCACCATCTACTACTCCAATCACACCAAAATTGAACCAGTCGATCAGACTAAACTACTAGGAGTTACAATAGACAACTGTCTAAAATTTGACAAACATGTTGCCCTAACAATCAGAACAATCTATATTAAACTCTATAGAGCCAAACCATATCTAACCAGCAAACTCCAGACTAACCACACCACAGCCAGATCCCACCTACTATCCACCCTCCTCTACTCTTCACAAATCTTTACCAACCTATGCAAGACCAGTCTAAACAATCTAGATACTTATTATAACAAAACAGCAAAATTTGCTGCAAACCTACCACACAAATCTCACCATCACTCGGCACTTAAACAACTCCACTGGATTGAGCTACCCAACCTATTACTCCTGAATCAACTTACCATAGCCCACAGTATCATTCATAAACCTGACAATTGCCCAGCTATAAAAGACCTAGTTCAAACAAACTCAAACCCTAGGTCTCTTCAATCATCCAATTAACTGCTTTTAAAGGTTAGCAAATCCCACATAGCTATGGTGATTCCTAGTACTCTAACAAAATATCCAGAACCTAGAATTGATTACCCAGCACATCCTAAACAACACCAACAGTAAAAAATTCAAGCTACAACTAAAAGAACACTTTACTAATCAGTGGTTATGCTCCTGCACTATGCCAAGCTAAATTGCTATCCCAGGCCAAGTACCCCTATTCAGAGTACTCTCACCCTGCTTGTCCAACCTTTCCTATATCATTTATTTCTCCACCCTTCAATTTCCTTTCTATTAACTTAAAAAAGACACTTAATACATGTTTGTTCATGGGAACAAGTCAGTATATAAAGACATTTATTTTTGTGCAATTATTCTCCATTTAACTCATTGTAATATATTTTGGTGTAACTGTATTTTGCAATAATTCCATTGTTTCTGTATCTTGCTGTAACTCTATTTTTGAAGTAACTCCACTGTTCTGCATTTCATTTTTAGTTTTGTAATATGTATTTTACATTTATTTTGCTGTTATTTACACTGTCTTACTATCTTACGTTTCTGGAGCTTTTCTCCCCGAGCCTCCGCTGAAAATGATCTACTGGCCCAGTCAGGCATTACCCAGTAATCAAATGTAAAATAAATAAATAAATGAATGTAATGGAGAAAACAAACCTACAGGCATTATATTTACTGCAGGGAACCACCTTAGGATCCCCAATGGTAAAACCCACAGTTGTAGAAAACAGTCTTTTAAAATGGATTTATACCAACAAACCAAAACAGATTTTTTATCTCTCATATAAGACATTTTAGATTTATAGAGGATTAAAACAGACAACATAGAATCATTCTTTAAAGTTTATTGACCATGTTCTGAAACAAGTGTAACAAACCCTTGAATTTGGGTATAACCTCCTTACAATATACAATACCAAATTGTGTAATTTTGATGCAAAAAGTGTTTCCACTTTTTACTTTTGTTGATAAGAATAACCCACTGAAATTTTTATTGAAACTGAAAACCCCTGCCATGACATCATAAAAGATTAAACCCAAAATGCTCCACTTCAAAAATTCAAGTATAAGCTACTGTATTTTTTAAATGGATTTTATTTGCATTTCAACAAACCAAAAGAAAAAAAAAGGAAAGAATACAGAAAAAAAGAACAGCTATATATAACATTCTACCAACTATGTACAATATTTACAATATTCAGCAGAAATTTGCCGTGATGATCTGTAGAGAATAACCATGTAGAACAAACCCCGGGATTCATGAAGCTTGCACCAGGTGCAGGCGTAGCATTGGCGTTCTAACACCAAATATTGCTGCTGAGCGATTCAGGTACGAGCTGTTTCCATGTGCACTACCTGTGTACGTTATGACCGCACCACTCCTGAGCCTTGTATGCTAATTACCCCATGTGCAGCAGTGTAGCTTGCAAATGAAGGTATGTAGTGATTCAGGAAGTGGTGCAGGCATAGTGTAAGCATGCAGAAATGTAAACCATAGAAAACAGTTTATATTTTTGCAAACATAAAATCGGAGCCATGACAGCCGACCAAACGCATGTATTATAATGTATTAACTAAATATATAGCCATTAGCATAAAAAAAAAAAAAAAACATGTACAAAATATAAAGGTTCATAGGTTAGTACTAAGCTAACTGCCCTTGCGAGCCATTTTAAGCCTAGCCAATTATCCCTTGAGAGACTCAAACCCTGCACCTTGTATTTGTAAGGCAAATATCTTAACCATTAGGCCACCCTCCCATTTAATATATATATATAGTCGCACTATCTCAATGTGGAAGCACAGGGCAGCGGTGTGCAAAGGGGATCGCAAGGAATATATAAAAATATAGAATAAAACCGCAATGAAACACATATCACGATTTCCCCATAATAGTCAATGGCAGGCATGCTACACCATACCCATGGCACAAGGGTTGCTAAGGGGCAGTGACAGTGTTATGTGCAGTAGCTAGGAATTAGTAGGCAATGCCATGCAAATGAGAGGAGTAATAGTGAATCACAGATTCCCTGCTGGTGTAAGCATAGTGTTATAACACCAAGGTGAGCCCTTGAGATAAAGATGACTTCAAGAGAAGGGTGTATCACCATTGCTGTAAGATTGGAGCATTGCTAAACTGGTCTGCCCCTAACTAGGCAAAGCCGCAGGATAGGGGTGTGTTGAATTGCCCATAGCTATGCTTAGCTGAGAGTACACAAGGTAACCAAGTATGCATGTGAATGGAGATGAAAATGTGCGCAAACCCAGTAAATGGGTATGAGAGTCGCTCACTGCAGATGAAACAGGAAGGATATAGGAAAGAAATAAGGAAATGCTGCAGCAGTGAAATTGGAGTACAAATGACTAATTAATACCTAGGAGCCTAAAGTGGGCCATTGACAACAGCTAACAAGGTTGCAAGCAGCTACCTGCAGAACAGGGAAGGGGAGGGACTGTACTGCAAAGAAAACAGCAAAATGTCAAAGCAGAACAAAGGTGATATGCAGTATATCAGCTACAAGGCACATTTCGCCATGACTGGGTAGGGAAAGTACAAAACAAAAAAGACGGCAGGTGGATGCATGTCTGATAATGGGAGGGGATCCAGGTCTAAATGTGAATTAAAGGGCAACAGATTAATCAAGGCAGGCAAGTAGATCTCCACAGTAAAGTCCCCACACTTGCAGTACTCATTGCAAAACCCATAATTATGACACGCAGCAGCTGGAATAGTTCATACACACCCACTTCCATCAGCAGCATCCATAGCACAATACTATAAAGTGTGAAAGCACCTCACACACATTTGTGTATTCCCATACACTCTGCACCAGTGGTGTATACAGATGGGGAACTTTTATTATGTACATGTTAGGGGCTGCCATAGCTTTGATCCACCAGCATGTGTTGGAGACTGAAGGTGGTGTGGAGGATGATGCATATGATCACCGCAGGCACCAGAGGAGGAGGAGAGTGGTCAGACCCAGGGTAACCTACCAGGGGCTACATGATCTGGAGATAGTATAGCATTGCAGGGTGGACAGGGACACCCTACAGCAACTTGTGGAGCTGTGCGGGCCATGCCTCAGAACCAGGACAAACAGAGGGGAACCCATCCCAGTGGATACAAAGGTATGTGTATGCCTGAGAATACTAGCTTCAGGTACCTTTCAAAGACCAACTGGGGATACCATGGGTATCTCACAGGCATCAGCATCCAGGCTACTACACCAGTTCCTGGATGCCATGTTACCACATGCCAATGAGCACATATACTTCCCCCGAACACAGGAGGAGTTGGCCAGCAATATGCGTATCTTCCACTGTGTGGCAGAATACCCGGAGGTACTGAGTGCAATAGACTGCACACACATACACATCATGTCACCACCCGGTGAGCAGGGTAGGCGCTACATAAACTGCAAGGGATAACCATCCATCAACTGCCAGGTCATGTGCAATGCCCAGGGCATTATCATGGATGTGTGTGTTGGCAGCCCTGGAAGCTATCATGAGTCTCACATCTGGCATGCCTCATAGCTGTATTGGTTATTTGCCAGCGGGAACATCCCAAATGGCCACCTGGTTGGGGATGCTGGCTATGCACTAGAACCATGGATAATGACTCACATCATAAATGCACACACACCCATGCAGGAATGCCATAATGAGGCACACTCACAAACCAGAATCATCATAGAGCATGTGCTTGGGATGCTGAAATCACAGTTCCATTGCTTGGACATATTTGGTGGAGCCCTGCAGTACTCTCCAGGCAGATGTGCCCATATCTTCATAGTGTGTGCCACGCTACACAATATGGTCCTGCGGAAACAGCTGCAGCAGGGACAGAATGGTGAAGGCCCTCACAGCCCACCACCATTACCAAGGGCCCCAAAGGCACAGAGGTACTCAGACCACGAACACCCTGAGCCAGCCCCAGTAGGCAGATGGAGGCGTGCCCAGTATGCCCATGCCTTGACAAAGAGGGAACGTATAACACACACACTGACAGTGTAAACACCTAGGGACTGACACCTTTCTCCACCTGCACACACAGTAAAAATGGATGGCACACACAGAAGACTACCTGTAAATTGTCATGTATAGGCAGTCTACTGTGTGCATCCAACATAGGCAGCCCTCAACTATTACACACACACCAGCCATTTGCACAAGGTAAGTCAACACCTGAACAGTAAATTAAGCTATCAGCATATGCATATACTGTATGTATAGATTCATAGGTAGGTACTTGGCCAACTGCCAGAGGCCATTCATAAGGCCAGCCAAAATGTGTCAGCTTTTGCCACCCCATTGATTCATTAACCATCTCCCTGTAGAGCAGAGCCAATGACAGTATCCTTGGGGTGCATCTACTGTTCCCCATCCACCCTTCAAGGTTTCTCTTGCAGAGTGTTAGTGAGGGGCTCTGTATAATGTAGTTAGGGATGTTGTTCCAAAGTATGGGGAGTGTCTGTGACAGGAAGCTGTCCCTCCAGCATCTTCCTGTTATTGTTGTGGCAAGGTCAGTTCACTACAGTGTGTGGCCCACTGTGACATGGATACTCATAGGTGGAGCATATCCATCAAGCCTGAGTTTGACATGGCTGTGTTGGTCAGTGGAGATCATCTCTGGGTAAACGAGATGCCACTGAGTAAAGCAGGAGTTTATTCAGTCCAGCTGCATAGGCCATATGTTGGACGCCAGTATTCCCCTTGGTGAGGTACATTTGTGGACCCCCCAGTTTTTGGACGTGTCCTCTGAGGCACATCCCACATGGGTTACTATACCCTATGATGGGATTGATGAGTAAAGGGACACTATAACCCCAGTATGTCTAGATGGGAATCCTTTAGTAGTCAGATGGCCTACATAGAAGGATGGCCTAACTACTGCGGAGATATGATTGTCACAGGGGAGATCACTATCTACCTTAGTCCCTAGATACCCCATTACCTCATCTGTATTAAAGTGGCTGCTGCTCATGTGTTAATATGTTGATGCCAGTTCCACAATAGAATGACCATGCAGTTAGTGACACTTGGCTGGAGGCCATGTCGTTGGCACCCTGTGACGTTCTCTGTGAGGCCCCTTGTGGGATGTCCGTGTCAGCTGGACTATCAATCATGGCTCCCAGTTTGCAGTCATTGCCAAACATGGCTTGCCGTAGTCCACCTGTGTTTGCCTGTACATCTGAGATGTATATGCCAAACAGTAGGGCTCCCAGGACTGAGTCCTGTGGGACACCAGTCATGACTGTTCAAGAGTTGGACCTGGAGACCGCTAGTAGTACCATGCGGGTTCTGTGTGTAAGCCCATTGGCAACCCAACCTGTGATGTATGGGTGAATGTACAGGCTGGTGTGTTTATCAATAATACCTGAGTGGGGCATGGTGTCAAAAGCCTTGGTGAGGTCCAGGTAGTATGTGTGAACCACCTCCCCTGTCATCTAACGTCTTGGTGGCTGTATGTAAGATGTCAAACAGGTTCAGTAGGCATGAACTGCACTCAACCAAGCTGACCTGGGTTGGGTCATGTGTTCGAATGTTAGCAATGTCATTGTTAATGAGTGCCATGAGGATGCGAACCATACCATTGCAGACCAGGCTAGTCAGGCTTATGGGGTGGTAGTTACCATGGTCAGTTGTGATTTTACCATGATGGAGTGGAATAACCTTTGCCACGTGCCATTGTATGGGCATGTAGCTTGTGGAGAGACTGAGGTAGGAATGCTTAATTAGGTGGGGGGGGCAGGTTGTCTTATATAGTTTGCAAGATGCAGTCTGGGTCAACATCTGCCTCCATTGATGCTGTGTTCTGCTGTTAGAGAGGGTCATTTCCACCTGTGTGTCTCTAATGGTTGGGACACTGTACCTTTTGGGTAGTGTTTTGGGCTCTTTAGGGGGTGAAGTTTGCACCAAATGTATTTGCAAGGATGTTGGCGATATCAGTATGGTCAGCATATTTTGTGCTATATTTCACTGACACAGTGCAAATCTGTGTGTCACAACGTACATCCTTGACATAGCCAAAGAAGGCTTTGTGGTTATCTTTCGAATCCTTGCGTATTCTCCTGCTGATGTTAGCCTTGGATGATGTCATGATTGACCTATGTATCATACTAATAGTGGTCACAGATGTCTGCCCTTCGTGGGATTTGCTGTGTGTCTGGAATACTGTCCTATGTCTGTAGTATAGCCTGTTTATTGCAGAGGTCCACCAGACCGGTGTCCTTGTCTAGGAGGAGTGAGTCTTGGTTTACCAGAGATGGCATGATCCATACATCCATGTAGGTGCTTATAGGCTGAATTTGTAAATCTGTCTGTATCTTGAGCAGTGTTTCCCCTTAGCGTGGGAGCTGTGAAACCCCCCACCCCTGTCACTAGTAGTGTAAATTTAGCTGTAGGAAAGGTATATACTGTGGTATCCATGGGTGGGGGAGATGCTAGGGTGTGGAAACAGTGAATAGTTAATGGTCAGATCTAACCAGTGACCGGTTAACCTCCACTGTGGTGCACCTGTTGCCCATGTTGGTGATGACAACATCTAGTAGTTTCCACCCCACGTCAGGGAGGTTACCACCTGATAAAGGGCATATGAGGTGATACACTCCAGGAAGCGCTGGTCCTGGAAGTGAGTACCTGAGTACGTTTCCCAGTAAATGGCATGGTAGTTGACATCAACCAATGCCAGGGTGTATGTTAGGACTGTCGTGTTCTCCACTGTCTCCAGGTAGGTGGAGTGGAGGTCCTGGGTCATGGAGGGTGATCCGTAGCAGGCCACATTCCACATTGCAGTTGTGGCTGATGTTAGCTGCACATAGATGATCACAGAGGTATCATGCTGCCCCACTAACCTGGAGGTGTAGGTATCCCTGATGAATATGGATACAGCTCCTCCATGTCTGTCCGTGTTATATGGCTGAAATATGTGGTATGGGTTGTAGTCTGGTAGTGCTGGTGTGCTCTCAGAGCCTTAAGACAGATTTCAGTTAATGCACAGATGTTGATGTTGTCCACCCTGAGGAGTGCTGTGAGTGCATGCATGTTGTGATCACAACCCCTGGTGTTGAGTAGCATAAACCTCATTGAATCTGCTATTGTGCTGTTTACGGAGCTGGTATTCACCTTTGAGACTCTCCTAAATAAGGCACCATGGGGGCGCCAGTAGCCTTGTCCAGT
>NC_056744.1:1561828441-1561882120 GCF_019279795.1 Protopterus annectens
TAAGATTCACTGAATTTTCTGTGTATCCAGGTGACAAGGTGTAAATTCACTACGGCAAAGTTTCATGGCCTGGAATCCAGAGTCTGCTAGTTGGGGGCATGGGGTGGAGAAGTGGCAGACTGAAAATGGAATGTAAATTCTGGTGAGAGACAGTGAACTGAAAACAGTATGATATGTCATCAGAATCAGTGATGTATACATGGCAATCAGAATACATTGTAAAGCTAGATAAGTCTTCTTGATCTCAGAATATGCTTCACAGCACAACTGCAATGGTGAGAAAAACAGAATGTTCATGCAGCAGATATAGGATCTTATTGATAAATCAGCCAAAATAAGTTGCTCTTGATAATCATGGACCTAAATGCCAGTATTGGGATAGACAGAACAGGATACAGTATAAAGATTACTTGGCTCCATTTATTTGGGGAAACAGGAATAATGAAAGAGAGCACATTCAAGACTTACTTCTGGCTAATGGCTTGAAGGTTGCCAACACATGGTTGTCATAACAGACAGTCACAAGATTACTTCCTTGTGACAATGAAAAGGCACTGGGACCATTCAGAGATTGCACTGTTATCCCTAGCCAGCCACCAGCATAAACCAGTCATGGCCACTAAATCATCCCACCCCTCTACTATGTCTAACAGAAACAACTTCTCTCTAAAACCCATTCCTACTAGTCACATAGAAAGGCTCCTACTTAAGCTTAAGCCATGTTCTCCTTCCATTGATAATCTACCCTCACTCTTCCTTAAACTAGCTGCACACTCCATTGCTCATCCTATCTTCATCCTCATTAATTTCCCTATATCAGAAGCCACAGTTCCCTCACTTTGGAAAAACCTCTTTACTATACCTATTCACAAGGGTGGTAATGCAATAGAACTATCCAATTATCAACCTATAGCAATACTATCCCCTCTCTCAAAAATACTAGAAAAATGTGTAGACAAGCAAATACAGCACTGCCTACTCCAAGAAAGTCTACTCACCCCCACCCAACATAGCTTCCATCCAAACAAAAGAGCCTTAACCCCTCTCATCTCTTTCTCCCACTCAGTATCCCTTGCTAGAGATAACAACAAACTTGTTTCCTATATCTTTCTTGACCTCTCTAAAGCTTTCAATACTGTGTCCCACCCATTGCTCCTCTCTAAACTCTCCAACCTAAATATCTCTAATTCAACTATCTTCTGGTTCTCCAGCTACCTCTCCAACAGACTTCAATCAGTAAAATGGCTCTCTGCACAATCTCCCTTCCTCCCCATCAAGATGGAAGTTCCTCAAGGGTCTATTCTTGGACCCCTACTATTTAACATTTTCACTAATGATCTCTACACATCCTGCCGTCATTCTTCGCTCATTCAGTATGTTGACGACTCCACTACCATCTCCATTTCTGATATTTTCTCTAACTTACACATCCTCACACAAAACTCATTTAACTCTATTGAAAATTGGCTGTCTAACAATCAACTTATTCTAAATCCTAAAAAGACTAAACTTTTCCTATTCCTACTTAAATCTCTTTCCACCTCCAAACCCACCTTCACTATAACCTCACTCAACAACACTATCATCAATGTTGAAACTCACACCAAACTCCTAGGGGCCATCATTGATGACCAGCTCAAAATTGCCCTCCACGTCCACCACTGCATTAAAAAATAATCAAAAACTTGAATTACTATATAGAAACAAAAAGTTCCTTGCAAAAGGGTCACAAATTTTACTTGCCTATTCCTACCTCCTTCCGAGTCTCCTCTACAGCTCCCACATCTTAACTAACCTTCAATCATCTCTACTCTCCAAGCTGGAAACCACATATAATAAAATCACTAGGTTTGCTGCTAATCACCTGCTAAATTCACATCACTGTCTATCACTCAACATCTTAAACTGGTTAGAGCTCCCCCACCAACTTCTTTACTTACAACTACTTGTCATTCATTCCATTCTGAACAAACCCTCCTGCCCTGACATTTTTTTCTATCATCTCTCCCTATGCTTCAACTAGAAACCTTAGGAGTGCTGACCAAAAGCTCCTGGATATATATAAGGCTAAAAAATCTATTGGCCAAAACCAATACAGCTGCTGTTCTGCCTTTTTCTGGAACCAGCTTCCCTTACCAATTAGAGGAATAACTCACACACCAGAATTCAAAAGTATCATCAAACAATACTTACTAAACACCTGGAAATGTCACTGTAAAAACCCTCCTTGAAAGTATCCTCTACTTAACCACCCACCACTAAACCTCTATCTCTGTCATCACTTACTACCAGTTTAACTTCTACTGCTCCCTCCCACTCTTTCCTCTCTACTTGTCTTCTCTCTACTTGGAACCGTCTCTCTATCCCCTCAGAAAATACATATCCTATTCTTACCTCTGTCTACAGTCACTATATAACGAATTGTCTCTTAGATTAATTCTAAATACTTCTCTGTTAAAGCTCTGTACACTTCAAGTAGCCTAATTACTTTTATGAAAGTAGCTGTTTAGAACTCCTTTGATTTCCTCTGTGATGTTCTCAAATCACATTACGTTTGATATGTTCTCAAAGATTGTTCATTCTGTTTTTTGTAACTAATTGTAAACCACTCCTTTGTTTGCCTCTTTAACACCCTCAAATGATGTTATGTCTGATATGTTTTTCTTAGGTTGCTATTTGTGTAGTTAATCATTGTGGCTATGTGGATCTTTTCTCCCCAGACCGCCACTGAAAAAGTGCTCTTGCTCAGTTGGACATTCCTGGTCCACAAATGCCAAATGAATAAATAAATAAAGAAATAAATGGTCACAGTCAGCTACAAGCAGTGGTTAGAGAAGGCTTTAAGATTGCAGAGACTAGGCTGAAGATCTGGAATCTGACAAGACTGAAAACACAGGAAATGAAGGAAATATATTTGGAAGAAAAGAAAATATTTTGAGTCAAAGATGAATGGCAATATCTTAAAACAGCATGTGTAAATGAGAAGTGCAGATATGCTGGAAAGTCATGTCTGCGAACAAGCTACATAAGGGAAAGTTGGTAGTGAAATGCAGAAGTCCAAGAAGCTGTCAAAAGAAAGAAGGAGTGCAGGAAAATATGATACAGAAAAACACATGAAGCCAAGACGGAATACTGTAAAAAGCACATGAAATTCTCTTTACTAATGTTAATTTTGCAAAAATAAAAAGCTGGAATGTCTGTAACAGCTTTAGCTTGCTTGATATTTTTAGTTATTTCCTGGCAGAATAGAAACATTGATTCTTTACCCGATAAACTTGTCTTATTTAGCTCCAAGGGACTGCTTATAACTAATCACATTTGAGGAAATAACCGGACTTAATCAAATCTCTTGATATTAATCACTGGAATTAATTAAATCTCCTGATGCAGTTAATTGATTTACTGATCAAAAAAAAGTTAACAATTGTTCCCTCAGAGCTATGCGTTTTGCATTCCACTAATGCCATATTTTCATCAACACAAACTTTTGCACAAATTTAATTTTAAGTACTTAACTCGTTTATGTCTGTAACACTTTTTTTGCATAATTCCATGTAACATTATCATTTGGAGCTGGCTATTTTAACTAACTTGCCACTTCTTAATAGACTGCATAAGAAAGGATATGGAGTAAACAACAAAGTGACACCAAGATAGTTAATGTAGGATGCTCTGCAGTGGAGACATTACTCGTGATTTATCACTTGTTATTCATATTTTCATTTTTATCTTCATATTTTCTGCTCTGCAGTGGAGACATTACTCGTGATTTATCACTTGTTATTCATATTTTCATTTTTATCTTCATATTTTCATAACTGGGAGAGATGCAGGTTATCAAGAGGACTGTTATGAAATGTCACGGTGGGAGCCAAAAAAGTGCATTATCTGTACACAGTACTGGCAATATTATTAGTTGTTTGCAAGTAATTATGAAGATATGCAGAATTTCCATAAGTACGTTAACATTTCCAAAATCAAGTGAAACAATTGTTATAAGGCATCTAGTGAAACCTTTAGTAATGCTGAAGAAAACTGCCATTTTAAGCTCTGCATTTTGAGTTATTCAGTGTTATTTATGTTGTTAATCATGCAAATAAACATTTTTTATGTTTCTAAAAATATTTCATTAAGAATGAGCTCATGAATTTCTTGACCTCATGTGTAAGCTCAAGTCTGGCTATAAAATGTGCTCTGACACCGTAAGGCTGTTTTGTACAGTTTGTGAAACTTCAGAGAAAAATATGACTCTGGATTTGTATGCATTATAACATATTACAGTGTTGAAGTAAAGTCTGTGATAACACTCATCACTGCAAATAACAGATTTACTGATCACATTGCTGTTTTTACATTTTTTTATTAATATATTTTTTCTGTGTCCACTGCCTGTCATCCATCAGGTCCAGCTGACTGCAGCCTTTGCTCCTCATGAGGTGAGAGTTGCTCCATGCCCATTTGTTTCCCATGAGGTGAGCGACAACCACAGAGCCATGAATCCAGCAGCCATTAAGGCAGTTTTATTATGCTGGTAAACCCTTCCTCTTTGTGATGGGTTGAGACCTTTCTCACCATGGAGAAACCACCTATGTTCCTGATACAGAAGCATGCCCACTCCCTGACATGTCTCTGCAAGGGTTACTGCACTGACTTGGGTGGATCCAGCCATATCTCTTCTCCTGGTTCCTGTTCTCAAAGCAATGACATTCTCCACTCCCCTGTCACTACAACCCACCTTCCTAGATTAGCACACCGACTTTATCTCTCATCCACCCCCTCCAGCTCTTCCACTTTCCTGAGCAGCTAATTGTTTTTGGGTCATCTGACCCATGATCTGGGCTTTATCCCTCTATGCCACAGAGCCAAGAGCTCTGTTTGTACCCTTTTATTGCATTTACTGTTCACAAGATTCATAAAATACAACCTGTTCATTGATTTATAAAATAGCTTAGCTGGTGTATCTACAGGTGGTGAAGTTCAAACTTTTCAAGCTTCAAGTGCCCAATTCACAAGATACTGAGGAACAGAACAATGATCACAGTTTTCCGCAGGAAATCACTCCCTGTATAATTTCTCACTGTACTCGGAGAGTTACTCATTTGTTTTAGGGGATTTTTCCCTTCTCCATGTTGAAATTGGTATATATATATATATATATATATATATATATATATATATATATATATATATATGTGTTCAGGGAGTGCTGCTAAAAACATTTACAGTATAAGATAAGGCCCTACTGATATTTCAGACATTTGTGTTTGGCATTCTGGCTACTTGGTATCTAGTGACTCAAGGTTTCACATGGGAACCTGTTGGGACTATCCTTATTTTAAGCTTATTTTCCCAAAATGCTCTTGAATAAAAGGATGCATGCACGGTGCTGAAGGTGTGATACTCCACAACTCAAGAGGTGTAAATGAAATAAAGTGGATGCAAGAACCTTGTTACTAGTCCTCATTTTCATAACAGAAAAAGGTATGTTATTGACAGACCTTGTTACTTTTGTAGTGGTTTACTGGTAATCTGCAATTTTGGAATCAACTACTTACAGATAAAAATAAAAACACAGTTTGGATGAACTAAAATGAAATTTTACTGAGCCACCAAAGTGAGTGATGAGTGCCTTCATTTGTTACACAGTTTTCAAGATGTGCGGAGTCCCTCTAATGGGCATTGGCATTGATTTGGAGAAGTAAGCAGCTCTTGAAAACAGTTTGATAGACTTTAATGGCACAATAAAGTTTCCTGTTAGTTCAACCAAGCTGTGCATTTATTTTTAATCAATCAGTGTTATAGCTACCAGAAGCTTACTATACACCATGTCTAACATAAAACATTTTAAGTTAAAAAAATAAATATCTAGAACATGCCAAACAATCATGCATCGAGATATCCACAAGCTTCCTTAGCTAACTCCATGCAATCAGTTTTCTCTTAAAGACAAATAAAAAAAGGAAAATAAAACGTTATCCTAGCAGCCACACTGAAAACGTATCTAAAACATGAATTAAAAAGGAGGGGGAAAGAAGAGAAAAGTAAATAGCTATATTATGGCATAGTGAGCCTTGATGCAGTATAAAATATGACCGTGCATGGCTACAGTGTTTTGATAATAACGTGCACCTGTCTCCTCATGTAGTCTTCCTTAAACAGAAAGAAATAGTCTTCTTCTTCTTCTTCTTCTTCTTTCGGCTGCTCCCGTTAGGGGTCACCACAGTGGGTCATCTGTTTCCATTTCTTCCTGTCCTCTGCATCTTGCTCTGTCACACCAACCATCTGCATGTTCTCTCTCACCACATCCATAAACCTTATCTTAGGCCTTCCTCTTTTCCTGTTACCTGGCAGCTTCATCCTTAGTATCTTTTTCCCAATATACTCTGCATCCCTCCTCAGCACATGTCCAAACCAACGCAGTCTTGCCTCTCTGGCTTTGTCTCCAAACCTTCCATCCTGGGCTGACCCTCTAATATACTTATTCCTAATCCTGTCCATCCTCATCACACCCAGTGCAAATCTTAACATCTTCAACTCTGCCATGTCAAGCTCTGACTCCTGCCTTTTTGTCAATGCCACTGTCTCCAACCCATATAACATAGCTGGGCTCACTACCCTCTTGTAGACCTTCCCTTTCACTCTTACTGGTACTAGTCTGTCACAAATCACTCCTGACACTCTTCTCCACCCACTCCATCCTGCCTGTATTCTCTTCTTCACCTCTCTTCCACACTCACCATTACTCTGAACTGTTGATCCCAAGTACTTAAACTCATCCACCTTCACCATCTCTACTCCCTGCATCCTCACCATTACTCTATCCTCCCTCTCATTCACACACATATATTCTGTCTTAGTCCTGCTGACCTTCATTCCTCTTCTCTCTAGAGCATATCTCCACCTCTCTGGGGTCTCCTCCACCTGTTCCCTACTCTCACTACAGATCACAATGTCATCTGCAAACATCATAGTCCACGGGGACTCCTGTCTGATCTCATCTGTCAACCTGTCCATCACCATTGCAAATGAGAAAGGGCTCAGAGCTGAGCCTTGATGTAATCCCACCTCCAACTTAAACGCATCCGTCACTCCCACCGCAGACCTCACCACTGTCACACTACCCTCGTACATATCCTGTACCACTCTTACATACTTCTCTGACACTCCTGACTTCCTCATACAATACCACAACTCCTCTCTAGGCACCCTGTCATATGCTTTCTCTAAATCCACAAAGACACAATGCAACTCCTTCTGACCTTCTCTGTACTTCTCCATCAACACTCTCAGAGCAAACATCGCATCTGTAGTGCCCTTTCCTGGCATGAAACCATACTGCTGATCACTAATCATCACCTCCCTTCTTAACCTAGTTTCCACTACTCTTTCCCATAACTTCATGCTGTGACTGATCAGTTTAATCCCTCTGTAGTTACTACAGCTCTGCACATCACCCTTATTCTTAAAAATCAGTACCAAAACACTTTTTCTCCATTCCTCAGGCATCCTCACACTTTCCAAGATTTCATTAAACAATCTAGTTAAAAACCCCACTGCCATTTCACCTAAACATCTCCATGCTTCCACAGGTATATCATCTGACAGAAAGAAATAGTAATAGGTAATAAAAGTATTCACCCCAAAGCAAAAATAGCACTGTAAAACAGACCAATTTAACCTGACCACAGAATCCTGGTCAGCATATAATGAGACAAGTGAACATTTTTTCACTTCAAATGACATTTCTGAGGTAATGTTAACAAGTGTAGTGAATGTTTCTACATACAAATACTTTCAAAATTTGCTGCATCCAGTATAAAAACAAAAGATAAATACTAACAATGAATTGCTGAAATATTAAAGGGACATTTTGATTTCTAGTCATAGATAATCATAGAAAGATTGCACTTGAATAATTATAAGCAGAAGGCCATTGGAACTGTGACATTGTATGAAGCTGGGCACTGAAGCAATATACGGTGAGCTGCAAATTTGGTGCAAACTTACATAAAGTACTAAGAACTTCATAGTGGATGCTGGTCACTTCAAAGCAAAGGAGGCTGTATAAGCAACTGAATGAGTGGGGCTACCTGAAATTAAGCATGGCTAAGGCTAAGATGTAGTTCCTGTGGAAACAGGGTTTGATTCCCTCAATCCTCATTTGCCTACTCTGTGACCTTAATTAAGTCACCTAACTAGACATTGCTCCTGGGCTACCCATGAAAAGGGATTGTTGTGTCCAGTGGGCCTACCTAGTTAATAAATGGTTATTATTATTAAATTATTATAACAATGTGTTCAGTCCCACTGCTCTATTCTGAAACAGCATTGCAAAAATGATCTTTGAATTGCTCCACCATGCTATTTTCATAGTAGCATCAGGCTTTGGGGTAAAGGACATGGTAATTTATCTTAGCTGGACCCCAGACAGACATTTATAGATGCAGCTTTATCCAGTAGACAGCTGTAGTGTTGCTTGCTGGAGGCATCATGGCACCATAGTGCTGCAGTGATCTGTCAGTCATTCCCTCGCTGTGCACTAAGTACTACTGTTAGAAACACAGTGTTGTGTTATGTGTTACTGAATACTCTATTGACTACATGATATTGATTCCTCTTGTAAACTTTTACCTTGCTATTACTACATCTGCACTATTCAAATGCTGTAGCAATCTTGTAAAAGTTTTGCTGCCCAAAGACATGGCTGTAAAATATCATCTGATCAGCCCACCAACTTGGTTAACAAATAAATAAATGAATACAAATAAAATAAATAAATAACTTAATACAGGATAGTATCAACAACAGAATTCAGTTTAATAGCTGAGCAACTCTACAACATTACAAGCACATTTGTTTTCAAACCCATCTTGAAATTGGCTGACTAATAGATCATTTTTAGAATGCAAGTTCAGGGTTTCAGAAGGAAAAAAAAACAGAACCACTTAAAGACAATCAGGAATAGCCATATAATTTGTTTCATACATAATGCATGAAGGTTTGTCTTCTACGAATGGATGTCTTATAATATCCCGCAGAATCAATCGCAAAACATGAATGCTTTTCTTTTTCCTTTAATTTGCATACCTCCAGCTGACCATCTGTTACATGGCTGTATGAGTTCAACCTAAAGTGTTCCTGGTACTATACCCTAGGGCTGGGATCACACCAATGCTGGGTTAGGAAGGGGAAGTGAAACAGAGCAGCCTGCAATAGCACTTATCCTGGTCCTGCACACAAGGGGATTTTCTTTTGGAATGCCCGACTTGATGTCACTGATGTCATTCGCATTACAACTCTGATCTGTCCTCAAATACAGTAATTAATGGCAATCTGACTTATGATAATGGCACATACTTAACATTGGAGATGTGTCCTTATCGTCATCATCATCAATCCCCTTTTTCCGATTTTCTACATGGGGTCGAGGTGTCATGTCAACTGTCGTCATCTCTCTCAATTTGATGCCACTCTCCTACCTTCTTCGTCAGTCATGCCAGACTGTCACAGGTCTTCTCTTACACAGTTCACCCATCTTTGCTGGACACCCACGATTCCTTGAAGATGTGTTTTTATCACAGACAGAAACCATTCTCTGCCTCCCAGTGTGGGCCAGCATGTAAAAGTTGCTCTTTTTGCCCCTTCCTCCCTTCCTAAGCAGCACCAATGTTTCCTATGATAGAATTGACTCCCAGAGGTATAATGAGTTCTCCATTTGTCTGCAACTGCAAATGTATGGTTGGCCATCACAAGACATTCAAGTGAGTCACAATCACTAATTTAGGTTGTTAATTATTTTTATAATGTAATAGTTTCAACTTTAATGAATTGCTGGAGCAAGATATCATTGGGGAAATAAAAAGTCAATAGAGAAAGACACTGCATTTATTTCTTTATTTATATAATTTTTATCTTGATAAGTGGGTTGGAGCACAGATCCATTTAAGCCTCGGCTCTGTCTCCTTGAGAAACATCCACAGAACAGGCATTTGACACAAGGAGCTGATATAAGATTAATAATAATAATAAGGGAGGCTCATGCTACTGACTGCTGGGCTGTAGCTCTCCACATGGAAAACTGTTGTTGAAAATGCCTAGAATATTTTTTTTTCTCAAAAAATAGTCAGCATACCCATTTCAGAACTCAGAACTCCATGTGTGTGCGCCTCCAATTATTGTAAAAGAAAATAGTTTAAACTCCCATATTTAGATATAAGCTCCAACAGAGACTAAGGTAATTATGCCTTATTATACTTATTCAGTCTTTTGCATGAGGCAGAAATGGCACCTGAGTGAGGGCTGGTTTGGATGCTAGTGGAAGCAGCAAGGACCTGGTTCCCACTTGTTTAGGCTGTAGCAGCTGAATAATGCCTGAGGCAGCTAAATGAATGTAGAAAAATAAGTGTTGTTGTGGACATACAATGTACAGGGTGACTGTGGGGAAGTCAAGTAATTTTAATTTTTTTTATGAAATAATACTGTCTGCCCTGCTGTATGACTGCTTATTAACTTGCATTCTTCAGTTTAGCAATGTTTCTTTTGCACTTTGATATGTGTGTGTGTGTGTGTGTGTGTGTGTGTGTGTGTGTGTGTGTGTGTGTGTGTGTGTGTGTGTGTGTGTGTGTATGTGTACATGTGTGCAGGGGGATGTAGTTGGCTACACTGTATGTGTTACTTATCCATTTATTAATTTGAATAGTTTGATAATCGCAATCAGCCATTTGAGTTTTGTACATTGAATAAAGTGGCTACAGCTGGTGTGTGTGTGTGTGTGTGTGTGTGTGTGTGTGTGTGTGTGTGTGTGTGTGTGTGTGTGTGTGTGTATGTGTACATGTGTGCAGGGGGATGTAGTTGGCTACACTGTATGTGTTACTTATCCATTTATTAATTTGAATAGTTTGATAATCGCAATCAGCCATTTGAGTTTTGTACATTAAATAAAGTGGCTACAGCTGGTGAGTGTGTGTGTGTGTGTGTGTGTGTGTGTGTGTGTGTGTGTGTGTGTGTGTGTGTGTGTGTGTGTGTGTGTGTGTGTGTGTGTGTATGTGTACATGTGTGCAGGGGGATGTAGTTGGCTACACTGTATGTGTTACTTATCCATTTATTAATTTGAATAGTTTGATAATCGCAATCAGCCATTTGAGTTTTGCACATTAAATAAAGTGGCTACAGCTGGTGAGCGTGTGTGTGTGTGTGTGTGTGTGTGTGTGTGTGTGTGTGTGTGTGGGCGAGCATGTTTGTGTGCCAGGGAGGGTTTGCAGTGGGTTATACTGTAGTCTCAGCAAGAAGCAGAAATGCATTACTTTCCATTATTTAGTGCTTTATTTATTTATTTTATTTATTCATTCATTTGCTCACAGTTACCTGAGGTATACACAGTCAGAAAAGCGGTAGTAATTGCTGGGCACGGAAGTAGTATGTAGATGAAAATGTCTGGCCCCGACTGCCATTTGAACATAGTTGAGCAGTTGTACGTCTTACGTAACAAGGCTAATGTGTGTATTTAAGGAAAGCAATCTGAAATACATCCCTTCTACTTCTTTTTTATTATTATTATTTAAACTTTGTTTAATTTCACTTATAAGTAGATACATTAAATTATTTTGGACCCTCAGCTGACAAGAAATTATACCCAAGGTTCATGGGTGTCATTCCTGGAATCTGTCTTATATGTTGTGGTTTTCTGGTATTATACTGAAACGTATTGAGCTGCATCATTGTGTATAACACAAAGTATTTTCTACTTCCCATCTACTCATCAAGATTTCTCTTGAAGAGGGCCAGTGAGGTGCTCTGCTTGACATATATGGGAAGTCTATTCCAGAGCATGAGCAGTCTCTGGGTTATGAACCTGCTCCTCCTGCATGTTCTGTTGATTGTGGTAATGAGGTTGAGGCCTCTGGAGCGTGTGGTGCAGAGGTATTGGGATTTCTTTAGATGTAGCATTTCTAACACAGCTGGGTCAGACATGGCTTTGTAAGTCAAGCTGAGATCGCCTCTCTAAGTAGGCGATATGAGATGGAGAATGGCTGAAGTTTGTTTTTTGAGTCTGTCCATATAAGACAAGTGTTTAAGGCCTAGGATCCTCTTTGTGAGGTACATTTGTGACCTCTCCAGTTGTTGCAGGTGTCTAGTGAGATACATGCCAAATGGGGCATTGTACTCGATGGCTGGCCTAATGAGGGAAGAGTATAGTGAGACAATGACCTCTTTCTTCCTGGATGCAAAACTCTTGGTAATGAGATGTGCCACACAGAAGGACTTTCAAAACACAGTGGCAATGTGGTGGTCAAAAGTGAAGTTGCTGTCAACCTGTGTTCCCAGATCTCTTATAATGCCTTCTGTGTTCAGTGGACTACCATCGATGTGGTAATTCATGGGAACTGGGTTTTTCCCAAAGGGGATGACAACACATTTTTTGGCATTGAGCTTAAGGCCATGGTTCTGACACCAGTCATTGGTCTCAGTGAGGCCTTTCTGTAGGATGTCAGCATCACTTGGGGAGTTAATAATAGCTCCCAACTTGCAATCATCTGTGAACTTTGTCAGCCAGAGTCCCTTTGTGTTGGCCTGGACTTCAGAGAAGTAGATACCAAACAGGAGAGGACCCAGGACTGAACCCTATGGGATTCCACTCGTGACTGGTCAGCAGTCTGACTTGGAGTCTGCTACTTTCACACTGTGGGTTCTATCTATGAGCCAGTTTGCAACCCACCTAGTGATATATGGGTTGATGCCTAGCTTAGTGAGTTTTTCTATGATTCCTGAGAGGAATGGTTTCAAAGGTCTTGGCCAGATCAAGATAGGCTGCATGAACCACCTTGCCTTCATCCACAGCTCTGGTGACTGACTCAATGAAGGTCGACCAAGTTGAGCAGGCATGATCTACCCTTCACAAAACCAAACTGTGTGGGATCCAGAGTTTGGAGATTCCCTATATCCTTGTTTATTAGGTCCATGATGATGTCTTCCATAGCTTTGCATATCAAACTCGTCAGGCTAATGGGGTGATAGTTCCCAGGGTCTGTAGTTGCTTCTGCTTTGTGGAGAAGGATGACTGTAGCAGTGAGCCATTTGGTAGGGACAAAGCCTGAGGTGAGGCTGTGATTGAAGAGGGCACACAGGTGAGGTGCCAGTTCACTCTGTAGTTCATGTAGAACACAGCCAGGGATATTGTCAGGTCCCATAGAAGCTGTATTCTTAGCCTTGGACAGAGCTGTTTTAACCTGTGGAGCAGTAATACTGGGTGCCTGCCAATCTACTGATATTGCGATTGATCCTTTGGGGAGAGAGAGAGGGGTAAAGTTGGCACTGAATCTGTTGGCCAGTATATTGGCAATATCTCTTGGCTCGGTATAGGAGGTAACATTGCACAGTAGCTCAGAGCAAATCTGGATATTGCCGTGGAGATTCTTTACATAACTATAGAAGGCCTTGTGTTTGTCTTTACTATCTGCTGCAATTCTGTTTTCATAGCTAGCTTTACAGGATTTAATGAGGGATCTCAACTTTTTGCTGAGGCTGATAAGGGAGTTTTTCCAGTCTTGGGACTTCACCTTATTCTGCATCAGTTTCCTCCTTCTGTTGTAGAGTTTGTTTATGGCAGGGGACCAACAGATTGGCTTCCTTTTGTTGGAGGAGAGTGTCTTGGTTCTATTGGGTATGGCGATATCCATGCATTTGTGTATGTGTTTGCACAGTGCGTTGGTGTATGATTTGGTGGTCATGCAACTATTCTCTGTTTACATGGATGCCGTGAAGTTAGTCACCTTGGTTTTTAGGAGCCCAAAGTTAGCTTTGGAGAAGTTTTTCATGGTGGTTACCTTTGCGGGAGCATGGGAGGAATGTAAAAAAAAAAATAAACCAAAGAAAAAACCTACCTGAATGGTTTAAGGAGGGGGCAAGCCCCCTGCACTCCACACCACCCTCTCTTTAAATATACCAACTCCAAGATCACACTGCAGTGTAGAAAAGGGAAATCTTACCATTCCGCACTGTACAGAGATCTCCGTTGAAACGTTCTAAATTTTAAATATTTGATCATATGGTGTTGACCATATGACGTTCGAACATTTAAAAGTTCGTCAACATGATATAGACCCTAAAAAAGAAACTGTAAGGGTGGCAAGAGCCTTGGCCAGTATCTGGAAGCCCAGGGGTGATAGATGCAGGCCATCTCTGGCAAAGCATCAAGGTCTGTCAGTCATGTCATCCCAGGCAGACAGATACTGGATCCCCTTAGAATGACACCAGAAATTTAGCCAGTTGTTGAAATCAATCATTTTCTGCTTGTACTGTGCTATCATTCTGGGTGATGGTAGGATGCTGCTCAGGGCTAGGGTCATTCCCGCCTGGGCTACATTATCTAAGAGCTCCTCCATGACTCATTTCATGTAGTCCATGGAGGTACATCTCAGGTTATTCACACCCACATGTACAATGACAGAGTCATATTTGTACCTGTTGTTGTGGGACCTGAGTGCATGTGTTATGTGGCGGATCCTGGCACCTGACAGGCAGCTGACTGTTACTTTCTCCTCATTTAGCCTAGTGAGTGGGACATCAGTGTGCCTCATTATCGAGTCATATATGACTAGTGTGTTGGGCATATTGTTTTGCCTTAGGGGCTTTGGTTGAGTGTCACACTGTTTAGGAGAGTTATGTGTGTTGTGATTAGTATTGTGTTGTGGTGGTTGAGTGTGTTTCTGCTTTGGAGGTCTCTGCTGTTTGGGTAGATTTTTATTGAGAGCCTCCACGAAGGTGGGTGTGTGGTTTGTGTTTTTATGTGAAGGCAGTGCTGGTGTATGTTCTGGATGTCTATGTGTTCCATATGGTGTGGTGACCTTATTTTGATCAGCTATTCTGGTCTTGGGTGGAGAGTGCATGGCTTCCAGTTTGGATACATAAGTGCATCTCTTGCAAGTCTTTGTTGGAAAGTAAGAGGAGAGGGTTGTTGGTGTACATGAGACAGTTGCTACATTGCCTCACGATGCCCAGGTTCACCAGGTTAGTAGACGAAAGCACAGGGAACTGACCTTTAGACATGCCTTGAGGGGTGGGCATTAATAATAAGTACTGAAGCTGTTTCCTTGAAGAACTTTTAGTGCTGATAGCACTTTTGTGTGCTACAATAATTGCTACAAGAAGTCTGGTAAAGTGCTAGACTAATAAGCTAGTAAAAGTTCAGGAGAGGAGAGAACTAGCATATCTATGGGAAAATTTGAAGAGCAGACTTTAGCACTGCTCAGAAGCTTACAAATAGTCCTGGATACATCAAATCTGTATCTGGACTAGACTAGTTACAGGAAAGGTGGAAAACAGGCACACATGAGGGCTTTTAAACCAGAAAGTTGAAAGAGATGGAAAAACTGTCCAAATGGCCAATAAATTACAATTTCTTGTGGTAGATAGGCTACCTAGTGCTTACCACTCCCAATAATAAACTATCAGCTTCTGGACATTTTTGCCAGGACCGGTTCATTTTTCATGGCCAATATGAATTGCACTGTCACATGATCACTGTCTACCAGTGCAGTCCTAATAAGCAGATCCTGCAGTCATTGTTTTTGTGAAGAATTTTACTCTTCCCAGCAGTTACCTTCTTCTGAACATCTCTAGGTTAGTACTTGTAGATGTGCAACCTTGAAATCTGTTAAATTAAGGAAGGGGGAGTTGAGGGATAAGACCACTGCATGGAGCTTGTCGGGAACTTCCACATAAGAAATGTTTACCTTTTCAGTCTCATGCACCAACACAGCTTCTTTTTGATGAAATGACAGCTGATATAATATACTATAACCTTCTAGGACAAATATTCTAATCAACTTGTTTTCATTCCCCTTCCTGGAAACTTGAATTCTCCGGTCTGGCACAGGCGGATTCAGCTCTCACATCTTGGCCTTAATCTTTTACTCACCCATCTTTTGCTTCTGTATCTAACCATGTTATCCTGTGAGACATTTTCATTGGATGGCTTGTAAAGTATGACAACCCTCGCCATCACCACAAGCAATTTTTCTGCTGAAAAATGAAAGTGGTCTCCTTATTCTTCCATTCCTCCATCATTTGCCATTCCCCTTCCTTCATTTTGCCTTTTTTTACCTCTTCCTTTTTTCAGCTTCAACTTCCATCCTTTTCTGACATACTACATCTTATCCCGCTGTTTAGCTGACCCATACTTCCTAAAAATCATTTATATTCCAAGTTATGTTTTCCAATGTGGTAGTTAGTTCAGAATCCAAAGGGGGTAAAGAGGCAATTGGGGTGATATGTTGACCACTAACACAATCCATGAATGGTGTTGGTTAATCCCTGCTAGACTGAGCTGTCACCAGCATGGGGTAAGGCTTTTGTTGGACAGAAAGCCTCCCCAGCTAAGTCTTGCTCATATGGAGCCTGTAGAATATCATTTGCTGATGGATGGAACCTACACTCCAGGCACCCAGTCAATGGCACTATGGATGAATACAACGTTGGTCTTGAAAAACCCAAATACAGCTTCTGGCCTGCTATGTAATGCTGGCATCACATTTATAACACAGACTTGATTGGAAAATAGCTTTGGTATTACTAACCACAGCCACTCCAGAATAAGTCTTCATAAAACTGTCTTTTATAGACCCATGTTTAACATGGATCTGATTCCCAGTGATTCAAGCAACTTTTCTGAACATATCCTAGATGCAGGAACAGACTGTAGCCATATACTGATGTTAAATATTTCCTTACAAGAGATTACAGAGTTCCTTACTGGTACAGTGGGGAATCACTAAAATGGTAGATTTTGTGACTTCATTGTTTTGGTTGATAGTGAAACTGATGTACTCACTAAAGAGTTCCTCCAGATTATGGAGGGATGTGGTTTGGCTTTGTTCATGTTAATAACAATGCAACACATTAAAACAGACATTCTCTGGACTTGGTCTTCCATCTTAATATGGGCATCTCAAACTTGGTGGTAGATTCAGTTTTTTAAGTCAGACCATAACTGGAACAATTTAGCCTCAGAACATCCCCTAGTTAGGTCACTCAACCCTAAATCAGTCCAGTATAGGGAGTTATGTAAGGTCTAAGAACCCTTTTTGGAAGAGTTTGTTCTAGAGTGCAGTGCTGAGGGATCCTGAGTATGTAGTGCAGTCGTAAAGTAAGGCTATTTATAGATATTTTTCATTAACATACCTCATTTTAAGTCTAACAGATGCCACCCAGAACACCAAACACTAATAACATACTGAGATTAATAGTCCCAGGAGACTCAGTCAAAGTTTGGAGATTAGTTGGAGGTCCAGTGTGCTAGAGGTGCAAACTGAAGAATGGATGACCATTCTTTAGTTTACCAGTCAGAAATTGGGTCTATATTATATTCTCGAATGCCAACAATGTCGAATCTGACATTGTCGACACGAGAATATTGAACGCTCAGAATCTTGAGCTTGTAAACGGAAATCTCGTAAGGGGAGATTTCTGTTTACTGCAATGTAGTGTGGTCTCGGAGTTGGTATATTAAGTAGCGGGGGGTGTGAGGGTGCAGGGGTGCTTGCCCCCTTGCTTAAACCCATTAGGGCACTTTTTTCTGTTTTATTTTTTGTCGTTTTATAAGTTCGATGTTTGAAGACATTGACCATATGGTGTCGACCATATGTTGTTCGGTGTATTCAAACATCGATCTTATAATATAGACCCCAGAAATCTTGTAAGTAGGCAGTGATTTTGTACTTTCAGATTTGAGCAGCTTTATGTTGACTTGTCATGCTTTTATAAATGAAGGATGGGCAGTGCAGACCCACTTGCTGTGTAAATTGGACTCTTTTCACCCTGTGTATGAACTAGCTTCTCGTCTGATCAGATTATGATTAAGCATCTCTAAGCTGATACTAACAGGCATATTAGTAATTCTGGTCATTTGTCCCTAGAATGGCGCTTGGGAGAGTTTACTTGCATCACATATACAGAGGTCTTGAGGCTGTTTCTGACCTAAAATCCCACTCACTGTGAACTGGATCATGGAGCATACAGTTTCTATCTTTCTGGATGATTTTGGACTAGAAATTTTCCTGATGTTGCTATCCTTTCTATGAATTTATGTATTTCCATCAGTACTTTAAAAACCTATCAGCATGACTATTTTTGCAAACCTATCATAAGATAAAAGCATTGCAGACAATTTTTCACTATTCTGAACCTTTCTTTGAAGAGTACAGTTATCAGGAAAGTGGTTTATGTAGGACTTGAATCTGTTCTAATCACCCATGATTTTTCCAGTAGTTATCATCTGGGTTTCAGTAGCCATCCTAGTACTAAGACTGCCCTTGATAGGGCTATAAATGACTTCATGGTGGTGAGAGATCAAATGGTTCTCTTCTGTTTTTGGTGTCCATGGCCTATCAACAGCATTTGATATGTTGAGATGTGGAATCTTAATGACTGCCTTGATTCTCAGTGTGTAGCCTTTCTGTCACTACCCTCAGCTGTTTCACCTCTTATACCCCAAGGTACTCAAAGGTGGCTGCACTAACAAACTCTAACTGGTCTGAATACATAATATATAGTTCTTGGCTCTTTGCTTTTTCACTCTATATATGCCTCCACATCAACATGCCATTCTAAAGAGAGGTTTATGGTATCCCTACTATGGTCATGGTATTTGGCTTTATGTCTCCTTCCATAAAGACCAGGTAAATGCTTTAAATAACCTTGAAGACATTTGTAATCCTTAACTGGATGAGGAACAGCTTAGCAAATTTGAACTCAACCAAAACAGACCCAAAGGTCCTTCACACCTCCATATCTTTCTCCCACAGTTATTTACAACAGAAAAAAATAACAAGTCTGTATTCAGGCTATAAGGTCTGGACATTATTTTTAAAGTACTACTGTAGCTAGAAGACCAGGTGATGAAGAGCAAAGTATAAAATGTTATCTTGCTCAGAATATTATGTGGATCAAGCACTTATCATCCATGCTCTAATATTCTCACTGATTAGATAATATGATCCCTGTACTGTCTCCTGGATACTGACCCCGACTATCCTAAAATGCTATTGATGCTCTAATAGCCACATCTATTAGCTGTCTCTCCCAGGATGTGGTTATAGCCTTCATTTCTTTATTTTTATTTATGCCAATACAGTGGTATTCAGTACCACACTGGGTCTCGGACTATATGTTGGCAACCACTTAAAATAAAGACAGAGTAAAGATCTGAAGTGCTACCTTTTTCAAAAAAAGCACAATTTAACCTCATCAGTCATAATTTTGGATGATTATATAGTTGTTGATGCAAGTGTTTCCTTATCTATCATAGTCAGTTATTTATGTTTTATTAGTGTTCAGTGCTTTGATATAAGCACTTTAGTACACTTGATTTGAATACTAGTCAAGGAATGTTAGCACAGTTCAAGATGATCAGAGGCTGCTGGTCAGATATAGAAAATGTGATAATTTTTGTGATTCAGTAATGGTGTTAAGTAGCACAATGCACACATTGGAAGTTATCTACCTGAAGCTCAAGAAAGTATTCAACATGCAAGACTAGAATGAAAACCCAATGGCTACAGAGGATGGAGAACCTGGAACAGACCTGGTTAATATGAAAAACACAGGGATTTTGATAAAACTAAGGGAAGTTCAGGGAAGAATAGAGTGACCATTGATGGCATCACACAGATTGGAGGTGAAACCATTTATGAATTTTTCAAGTAAGGCACCCCACTCATTGTGGAGAAGATGTCTGACCCATTCACCAATGACACTAAAATAGGTACAATATTAATTAGTGTAGGAGTCAGTTCAAAGAGGTATCTATGGGGCGGACACAGTGAGACATATGCCAACAGTGATGATATATATATATATATATATATATATATATATATATATATATATATATATATATATATATATATTGTAATCAAATAAAATAGTCTTGGCTTCTTTTATTTTTATTTATTTATTTATTTGACATTTGTTGACCCGGTTAGTCCATCTGAGCTTTCACCCTTTTTCAGTGCATGTGAGGGGAGAAAGGCTCCACAGTACAACTTATACACTATATTATTATATTATTATTATTATTATTATTATATTATTATATTATTGTATCCCTGAATACCAAATCTAAATAGGAACCTTATTGTTTTCAGTTTTGGAATCCTGTGGATCGCTCAGACTGGAAGACTTCCGACGGGCTTTTAAAGTGATGCCTTTCCTGTGACGCTCATGGCGCAGTTTGTTTCGGTGTATCACATAATGTGATTAATTTTTCTTGTATGTGTATTTACTTACATCTGGTCACCGATTCTAATTACAGAAGATAGTCAGCTGTGCAGTTTTGCCTAGCACGCGATCGAACTTACAAACCTTTGTGAAAGTGTTCTGTCAATTTTCTGCCATGCCTACTGGACAGTTGGGGATTCAACTGTTATATTCAATTACGTTGCATTTCATAGTAAGATCTCGTGCAGTGTTACTAGTTCTGAAGAATAGGTTCAATTTTCAGAGTTTAATGCTCACTCATAGGTAGTCTCAAAGTAGCGTGAGCAATCATAAACATGCAGTAAACGTGGTGTGTTATACTATGGCTAAGATGTGTACTTCTAATAAGTACTAACGCAAGTTGTTTCACAATCTAATGCTTCTCGCTATACTATCTAAAATTACTTATTTTATCCTGTCAGTATTTCTCTTACTATTTCAGGTGATACTCTCTGCTTGTATTAAAATTATATCTATTCTGTCAGCTAAAATTATGTGCATGGTTGAGATGCACTGTTTGTGATGCTGTCTCCCCAGTTCCATTTATTTTGTATATGTATAATGATGCCAGCCAGACTATATAAATTTATCTCAACCTTTGGTCGGCATTCTGCAAATCTTCTAGACAATTGCGCATAATGCTCATATTAGTTAAGTGTGTCAGCACATACTTAAATCCTGGCTATGATAACAACTTTAGCCCTATCTCGTCTCTTTTCTTACGTTCTTATCCTATGCTATTCTCTATTATTGCATTTTGACTCTTTCCTAGTTACGACTATTTTATTAAATATCTACTATTCCTGTTAAATCAAATCCTCTTATATCTCTCTTATACTCTTGCTTCTTTATATCTATAATTTTCCACTTGGCTATTACTGGACCTAGTTTAGAGCTCATGGAGGCTTATGCTTTAGGGTCCTAGTATGACCTGGTTATGGAAATGGATTGTTTTGTATATATATGTATATATTTACTTACTGTTAGATTAGTCCTTTTTTAGAAATTTATATATATTAGTTTTCTTTACAAGACTTGTTTTGCTAACCAAAACTAAATGGTCCTTTCAATATTGCTTATGTATTCCTTCTGCTAGAGAAGGGGGGTGGGTAGGCACCGGCGAAGTCTTGAAGGAATACTATGCTACCTTATCTACTGTTTTTACATACTATACAAGTCCCCATGTTACACATGATTTTTTCCCAGTATGGTCTCTAAAATTATCTAGTCCCTTAACCCTATTAATCAACAACCTTCAAATTATCAATATAATTTCTCTAGTAGCCTATGACATTACATATTGATTCATGGAATGTTAGAGGGCTTCATAATAACCCAAAAAAATTGCTCCTTTTTCATCTGTTATTTAAGTCTCAGGCTAATATATGCTATCTCCAGGAAATACACATACACAAAGAGGATTGGGTCAAAGAGGGGAAAAAAATGTGGATAAAAGCCATCATATCTGCGGGGAATAGCTCGAATTCCAAAGGGGTGGCTATTATAATCAAAAATAATTTTCAAGGTAATATTATTGAGGAGAGGTATGATGAAAATGGCAGATGGTGCCTGTTTACCTCACGTTTATGCAACCTTAACAAACCAGTCCTATTCTTCAATGTTTATGGCCCATGTTCCCAACAACATACCTTTATTATAGAAATACACAACATTCTTTCACTGTTCAAGGACCACTGTATTGTTGCTGGTGGAGATTGGAATGCTGTAATAGACCCTAACTCAGATTGAACCAGTAAATCTCCCTTTTATAACTTTCAATCATCTTTGGCTACAGAAGAATTAATGTATGATCTTAACCTTATCTATCCCATCTCTTACAAGGACCATTTAGCTAAAGATGAATTAATCACATACTACTCGAAATGCTGCAATACCTGGTCAAGACTAAACTTTTTCCTAATTTCTGACTCCCTATCTCACTTTAAAATTAACTTCTTTCTAGAACCCAGATTCCTATCTGATCACCCAAAAATCTCTCTCAATATTAATCCTGCCTCAAGTGCAGCTTCTCCACTCAACTATAATAACTGGACACTTAATAATAACCTGCTTCGCAATAAAGATATTATTCAAGAAATCACAGAATCATTACTTAACCTTAGCTCCAAGCTTGACAGCACCAGTATCCCTATGGATATACAATGGGCTGCATGTAAAGCTTGCATCAGAGGTATTATAATTAATAAAGATTCTTACCTTAAAAAAATCTATAAGAGCAAGGAAGCTAAACTTACAGGTAAGATTTTTGAATTAGAAAAACAACAAAGACTTAACCCGGACCCTAATAGAGATAAAGAAATAATCGATTCCCAAAATCAATTACTACATCTACATCAACAAAATCTAACTCTATTCGAGCAAAAACTGATTGCGTCTTATTCAGAATGGACACAGATCCCGTCCAAGTTATTAGCAAAAATAATTTGAAACAGCCAAGATCCTCCTAGAATCTCGCTTATACATTTCCAAAATAAAATCTATAATTCGGACCCTGAAATAATACAGCTATTCTCACTCCTATACTCAGATATATATTCAAAAAAATATATAGATCCCTCCATTAACCAACACATGAATAGTTTTCTGAATTCTATTAAATTTCCTTCCTTAAATAAATCTCAATGTGACATGCTCTCAGCTCCCTTAAGCCTCCAAGAAATGAAGACAATAATTTCAAATCTTAAAGTAAGTAAGTCCCCTGGTCCAGATGGCTTCACAGCCGAATTCTTCAAAACTTTCATCTCAGTAATCTCCCCTATTTTACTAAAGATATTTAACTATATAATAAATTATGGCATATCTGACTTACATTGGAACACCTCGAAAACCATTCTAATTCTGAAAAATAATAACGATAAAACAGACCCTCATAACTATCACCCCATCTCGCTGATAAATATAGACATTAAGATTCTAGCTTCGCTACTAGCTAACAGACTAAAAAAAGTTTTACCCTTTATAATCTCCACGGAACAAGCAGGATTTATGTTGCATAGACATACGTAGGGTAACACCCTGACGTTGGACTCCTTAATGTACTTGTCTAAAAAAGAGAAAAACCCGATTTATGCCTTAACACTGGATGCGGCCAAAGCCTTTGATAGGGTAAATTGGGATTTTCTTTTCCAAACTATGTCCCACTTTAACATACCCCCCCCCCCCCTTTATAGATATGATTAATGTTTTATACAAAAATTCTTCTACCTATCTACGGATCAACAAGAATATCTCCAAACCCTTAAAGCTAACCAATGGTACAAGACAGGGGTGCCCTTTATCCCCCTTCCTCTTCAACATATTTATAGAACCATTATTTCTTTACATAGGCCAAAATACATTTCATACAATTCCCAAAAAACTGAATACCAAAATACTACTCTCAGCCTTCGCAGACGATCTAATAATCTATTTTCAACTTCCTAATACTGACCTAAATAAGATTGTTAATTCTATTAATGTGTTCTCAAAAGCCTCAGATTACCAGGTTAACTTTAAGAAGTCACATATCTTCCCTATAAACCTTCTAGGTCATAAACCGAAATACTTCCCTGCTTCTCCCTTTAAGACAATATTTGATATTAAGTACTTAGGGATCCACTTTGAGCACAACCAGTTGTCTATGTTTCAAAATAACTTGCTTAGAGCTTGGTCCAAAATATCTCTTGATCTTCACAGATGGGAACGGTTGAAGCTCTCTCTTCTATCTAAATCAGCAATAATTAAAATGAACATTCTCCCCAGACTCCTCTATCAATTTAACTCCACAGATCAGATAGTGTCTAAATCCTTTCTATGTAGAATCAGTAAAGAACTAGCCAAATTTATATGGTATCCTAAGTCAGTGAGAATTTCATATTTCAAATTAACTCTTCCCAAAACCAAAGGAGGCCTTAGCCTCCCGAATCTTCATCTGTCCTATACAATCATATCTGCCAATAGGCTGTTATTCATCTACGAAGCTTATTAATAAAGAGTATAATTCTTACCCTACCTGGTCCAAACTATGGTATCAACAGATCCTAGGCAGTAAAATTAATCCGGCTGCTCTCCCTTTTCTTTCTCTGGATACCACAGACAGTATTAACTTATCAGCTAACATAAAACAAAAGGTTAGATCCTTTCAAAACATGCTAAAACTTATCAATCTAGACAAAGCTCTTCCTTTGCTCCAACCTCTCCATTTAAATCCCAACATTAAAATTAACAACCTGCCAGTCAATCTTTCCAACTTCCCTCTTATTAAAAACTTCACTGTCTGGGATATACTCAAACACAATAATGAAACACTTACCAACTTCTGCAAAATCCTTAAAGTTAACAAGAAATATTTAACTATCCTTCGACAGATGCGAGATCTTGTTGCATCAAAATTCATCCAACTTTTAGACAAAAGTCAAGACGTCACCAAGCTAGAGATTGTAATTCAAACCCTGATTTTACCGAGGAAAATGCTCTCCAATTCATACAAACTCATATCTTCCATAATCCATGATTCAGACTGCCTTTTCTCTAACTACTGGGATAAATACAACTCTCAACTGTCGAAAAATCAGAAACTCTCCGCCATAAAAATCACCCTAGATTTTTGCCGTTTTAAAAAACTCTTTTACACACAACTAATGATCAATAATAATGCATATTATACTCCCTCTATACTATCCAAGTTTGATTCAGAGAAATCTCCCTCCTGCCCCTGCTGCTCATCCCCAT
This sequence comes from Protopterus annectens, assembly GCF_019279795.1. Classification (NCBI taxonomy): domain Eukaryota; kingdom Metazoa; phylum Chordata; order Ceratodontiformes; family Protopteridae; genus Protopterus; species Protopterus annectens. Next base: position 1,561,853,426 of record NC_056744.1, read on the forward strand.
ACGCAGACCTGATGCATGTACTATGGTCCTGCAATTACTCACATAAACTCTGGACCTCGCTAAAAATCCGTCTCCAGAAAATGGGTTACCATAAATCGACCCTCTCCTGGGAATTAGCCATCCTTCATATCCCTACATGTGATCTCTCTAAATTTGACACACATGTCCTGGTTTTTTTATGCTCACTCATGAAGTTTTATATCTCTAAAAACTGGATGGACCGTACTAAATTATGTTGGAATAATTTTAAGATAATGGCTCATTCATACATTGCAGTACAAAAACTCATCATAAAACGTCCCAAAAAAGTTGCCCTCTCTATAAAAGTCTGGGAAAGGGTTCATGCCCTCATTCTCACTGAAGGTTAATCTAAGTTCTCTAATTTAAGTAATGGGACCTATCTTACTTTTTATGTCTAGTCTATAAATATTTTCTTATGGGTAGCATCTTGATTAGCAAATTTGTATATTTTGTATAATTTGTTTATATTGTACACAATTGGTTATGAGGTTATAAGTCTCTACAGTGTTTTCTGTTAATTTATGTGTTCAGCATATATTTCCTTATGTATCAACAACTCATTACTGGCTGTTCACCCTACTGTTGTTACTTCTTATAAAACAAAAATAAAAAGTTTTTTGAAAAAAAAAAAAATTATACACATAATTAGAATCAGAGGACAAGTTTTCCATGTAACAAATACACAGTTCCAAGTGGTGATCCACAGCTTCACATTACAGAATATAAATAAAAATTCAAATGACAAGTTATGCAAATGAGAAAATAATAGTTCAGGAGACATATTTGCAGTACTGATAATGCTTGTAAATTTAATAGCAATATGTAGAAAAGGATATAATTAGAGAAGATAATGAGCGAGGTATTACAAGTTAGGAGTGAGTATAGAAGAGCATTTGTTCCAAGCAAGGCTGTAAATATGCAGATGAGGTGTCATTGGTGGTCTAATATGAGAGACATAAAAGTTAGTTGACAGGCAAAAGTGTGAGGGGAAGAGAATTGGTAGAGAAGGTAAAAAAGAGAGTAGTGTAAGAATACAGGGGACAGTTAATTAGAATCCCTGAAGGAAACAGAAGAATATAGAATACTTAAAGAGGAAGTAAGTATTATGTTACTAGGGACAGTAAATCAGAGAGGTAAAAAAGGAAGGAGAGTATTATAGGGAAACAGGAAGTTATAATAGATAGTATTTATGTAGGAATGAAAGTAAAAGGAAGGAATGAAAGAGAGGCAAACAAATAAAGCAGGGGTGGATGTGATGAATTTTAGGTAGGATGGTTGCAGTGACATCTCCAGGTGCTGTATAGAGTTGTCATAAATTTATATGTATGAGTAATATTTCTGAGGGCTAAGAGAAGCTTAGCCCAAGGCAGTGCCAGAAGATAGCTATCAAGGTTTAGCCCAAGTGATTTTTTAGGTTTACGGATTTGCAATAGGTATTGGTCAGAATTTCTGAGGGAGCAAGGTTGGTTGAAGAGGGAGACTAGAGAGGAAAAGCTAGCACAGGAGAAGGGCTTATAGGTTCATAGGTTCATAGGTAGGTACTAGGCTATTGGCCCTAGGGTCTATATAAGCCTAGCCAAAAAGGTACACTGGCTTTCACCACACAAGAAAATTATTTTCCTGTGCCCCTGTCGAGCAGAGTCACAGAGGTGATCCCCTGTGTGAATTTCCTATTTCACATCCAATCATCAAGATTTTTCTTGAAGACTGCTAATGAGGAGCTTTGTTTGATATAGATAGGTAGCTTGTTTCAGAGTATGGGAAGTCTCTGGAAGAGGAATCTATCCCTCCAGCATGTTCTGTTTATTGTGGTGACAAGGTTTAGGTCCCTAGAGTGTGTAGCTTGGAGGGATTGGGATTTCATTAAGTGGAGCATGTCCAACAGCTCTGGGTTTGACATAGCTTTGTATGTTAGGCAGAGATTGCCTCTGAGTAGGCGATATGCGACGGAGTAAAGTTGGAGTTTTTTGAGACGGTCTGCATAGGACATCTGTTTGACGCCAGCAATCCTCTTTGTGAGGTATTTCTGCAGCATTTCCAGTTGTTGTAGCTATCTTGTGAGGTACATACCAAAAGGGGTGTTGTACTATATAATGGGTCTAATGAGTGACAAGTAGAGGGGAACAGTGACCTCTTTTTTCCTGGATGAGAAACCTTTTGGGATGAGGTGTGCCATGTAGAAGGATTTCCTGACTACTGTTGTGATGTGATTATCAGAGGAGAGACTACTGTCCACCTGTGTCCCAAGGTCTCTTATCACACTTTCGGTGTTAAGTAGACTACCACCTATGGGGTAGCTCATGGGTATAGAGTTTTTACCAAAGGGGATGACAATGCACTTTTTGGCATTGAACTTGAGGCCATGGCTTTGACACATGGCATCTGTCTCAGTGAAGCCCTTTTGTAGGATGTCCACATCGTTAGGAGTTTCGATTATGGCTCCTAGTTTGCAGTCATCTGCAAACTTCATTAGCCAAAGACCTTCTGTGTTAGTCTGTACTTCAGAAAAGTAGATACCAAACAGGAGAGGACCCAAGACTGAACCCTGTGGTACTCCACTTGTCACTGGTCTGAAGTCGGATTTGGAGTCTGCTACTTTCACAGTGTGGATTCTGTCAGTGAAACAGTTGTCAATCCATCTTGTGACATAGGGATTTATACCTAGTTTAGTGAGTTTATCTATAATTCCAGAGTAGGGGATGGTGTCAAAAGCCTTGGTGAGATCTAGATAGGCTGTGTGAACCACCTTACCTTCGTCTATGGCTTTATTGACTGCTTCAAAGAAGTCTAGCAGGTTTAGGAGACATGATCTGCCTTTTACAAACCCGAACTGGGTGGGGTCCAGAGTTTGGAGATTACCAATGTCTTTGTTTATAAGTTCCATGATGATACGTTCCATGGCCTTGCAGACCAGGCTCGTTAGACTAATGGGGCAGTAGTTTTCGGGGTCTATGGTGGCTCCCCCTTTGTGGAGTGGGATAACCATTGCTGTTCGCCATTCAGTGGGCACAAAGCCTGAGGTGAGGCTATGACTGAATTGTTGAAATGTATGATTATTTAGAATAGAATGGATTATGAGAAGCCTATAATATATGCGTTGGTTAGGAAATTCTAGCCAACTGAGATTTTGGCGTGAAAGCAGTGATGTGATTTTGCTGACATGTTGGCTGCAAATCTGGCAACTTTGTTATATGTAGTTTCAAGCTTGGATAGTAGAGAGGAATGTAAATTAGTAAGGATTTGAGAGCAGTACAAAAGATTAGGAAGAAGATAAGCGTGGGCAAGAGAGATTCTGAAGTTAGGGGTGAGAAGCATTTGGTTTCTTTAAAGTAGGCCAAGCTTTTGCTGGATTTCATTATATAGTTGTGTACATGAAAATCAAATTTAAGGTGGTCATCAATGATTACACCAAGGAGCTTTATGTGGGGTTCAATAGAACTTACGGTGCTGTCTATGGAAGAGGTGTATAAAGAGGATTTCAGATGGTAGAGTGATCTGGGTAGGAATAGGATGAGTTTAGTCTTTTTAGGGTTAAGTATGAGTTGGTTGTTAGAAAGACAGATTTCTGTGAGTTTTTTTATTATTTTGGTATTTAAATATTGAAATGTTTTAAAGTGCATTATTGCTCATATTCTGAAGTAATTTTCTTTTACAATTAATTTCATTCCAAGTTATACTCTTCATGTTAAAACTGCAAGTGATTTTGAAAAAATGATTATAGTGTGATGTTTCAGTTTTTAGTGTCATTGTTTATTCATGTTTTTCTCTGTAATCACACCCATACAATCATGTCATGATAGGTACTGGGCAATAATTTGCTTACGTATACAAAGTACTCCGGATATAAAAATATATATATATTTCTTTTGAAGAGCAGCTTCTTACTGACATTGTGGTTTCATTACTATACTATCATGTGCTAATTTTCAATTCAGGTCTTTCACCTGGAAGGCTAGTTGATAAATTGTTTGTGTAGGAAGTAAGAAACTCCTAGTGATGCATTTGGTATTAAAATACAGTAACATATGTGATGGACAGCTGATGGAAAACTACCATTATTTATGCTGAGCTATAATGAAGGTGAGTGGTCTGAGTACATTACCAATGTGAAGCAGATGAACATCTGGCATGCTGATACTGGACTTTCTCAAGAAACACTACAGGGACATGATTTTTTTTTGTACTTTTGCAGCATTCTTTCTCTGTTAATGTTATGAAAAGTTCATCATATGAATAAGGTAACATTTTTACTTTACATTTGTTTAATGGGAAAATTCAACTTGGAACAAAGCCAATTTTCAGCGGAGGCTCAGGGAGAAATGCTCTAAATGCATGTCTTTGTAACGTGAGAGGAAACTGGTGCAAACCCACAGAAATGCAGGGAGGACATGCAGACTCTGAACAGAAGGAATCCCAACCAAGAATGGACCCAGACTACCTCTTGCTGGAAGGCGACAACGCAACCACTGCACCATTGCTCCATGGGCAAAGAAGGGGACATGTCATAGTTGAGTATTAACCATGTTTTTTTTCTTTTTTCTTTTTTATTTCCCCTCTCCCCAGCAATCTTTTGTAGCACGACTTGCACTATAAAGGATGAAAAGATATGCATATTTTTTCCTCTTCCTTGCTTCTTTTAGGTGTTGATGGAGGGCAGTCTACAGTCTTCTGTTGTAGGGAGAGCTTCTATTTCTTAACATTGTCTTGTGTTTATCCATTACTGATCCAGGCCAACACTGACTGAAGAAGGTGAATTTTCATGTGGAGAAAGGTGAGTGCACTATACGAAGAGAATGGTTAATATGATTTTGTGTTGACCTTTATGTTGGTAGGATCTCACACGACTGTTTATTGACATCTTCTCTGAATTAATTAATAGAATTCTTAATGTTAAAGGGATCAGGCAATGGTAAGAAAATATGATTAATTGGTGTCTGTATTAAAACTGATATTTGGTTATTCACTGTCATACTTTGGAATATAAGGACGGATATGTAGTGGAAGGTAATCCATGGCCTGGGTCTTGCTCCCTTGGGTGGTACAACTGCCATCATTAGTATGACCATCAGTGGTCTCATAAGTTCCCAAATGAACTGTTTTTTCCCTATCTCTCTGGAGATGGGGAGAGAAGTGGTAAGTGTAAACATCCATAGGGTCCATTATTTCTTTGAACAGCCACCTGGGTTCCCTACCCAGGTATAGGTGTTTATCAGGCACCCAGAAAGACTTTACTGTCTCCAACATGGGGGCAACTCTGAGTTTATTGCCTCCTGATATGGGAGTGCTACCTAGCAAATTAAAGAGGGGGAAGGAGATTGCATTGTTTTATGATTGGCAACCAAAGTACCCAATAGCAATAATAAAATTTTTTAACTTTTTTCATGGAACATAGGCTGTAGTGCATACCCTATACAAAGAGATATAATTCTTCACATATAAAGAGAGAGGTGGCACAAAATATTTGTTTACAAGAAACAAAACTGAAAGTAAGAGAAGTCAATACATTTTGTTCTAAACGATATCTGACAGTGGTAGCTGACCACAAACTTGGTGGGGGCAAAAGAGGAGTCCTTATGTTTCACTCTTAACTAAATAAAGACATCTTACAAGTTAAATGAAGAAGGAAGAGGTGATGACTGATTTGGGAATGGAGGATTAATAAGGGAGATTAGATTATAATGAATATTTATGTACTAAATTTGGATGATAAGGAGTTCTTCAAGGATGTTTTGAGATCTGGAGAGGGAAGATAAGCCCATCCAAGTTTAACATTCTTATGGGTGACTTTAACGTTGTGGTTAAATACCAGCTTGATTGGTTGTATAACAAAAAGGAAGGTCGTAAATTATGTCAAACATTATTATGATCTAGGATGGCCATGGAAGGATGGGTCAATATCTGGAGGGAAGTATATCATAAGGAGACCACCCTGACCTTCTCTGGAGACCTCAGAAAGCAAAGAAGCCAAATAGATTTTCTCTTTATTCCCAGACAATTCAGATTCAAAGTCCATTCCCTCCATATTCATGAACTTAGTATCTCAGTTCATGTGCGACTGACACTTTTGATTAAAGTGGAACCCAATGACCCTAAAATGAGGAACTGGAGATGGGCTCATTTTCATTGGGTGTCTAGGAGGGATTCTGAAAGATTAGGAGGAATCATATTGGACGTCATCCAAAGGAACAGAATTCCTGACATCCTCATGGAATTCACAGTGGTGGGAGAGTTGTAAAGTATCAATAGAAGGAGATATCATGGATGTGGAGGGGCCGAGAAGAAGGGATAAGGATAAAACTCTTGGTTTGGAAAGCATATGAGCTGTGGCATGTACAACAAATGTTAACAGAGAATACAAAAAACTTAGAGCTCTTGAGATTATACTATCAGTATAAATCATACTGAAGGAGACAATAAAGGGTGAGGCTGAGCTACTGAGGAAGGGACAATTCTGGTGGTTAAAGAGGGAAAGGGACCCATAATGTACTGCTTGTTTCTTGTAAAAGTGAGTAACTAGACCTAAGATTGTAGTGGTTCAAACTCAATCAGGTGATCTAATCTTTAATGATAGTAAGATTAGGAGAACCTTCCTCAAGTACTATACTTCCCTATATAGTCTGACACCAGTAGATCCTAACTTACAATGCTATGTTTTGGCAGCTTGGAGAAAAAATTATTACTCCAGTGGGACAGGTAGCTCTTAGCCAATTCATTACCCTAGAAGAGATTAGTTATGCAATAGTTAACCTCAAATCACATAAAGCCCTGTGAATTAATGTATTCACAGTGGAATTCTACAAGGGGGTGTTAATACCTTAGGAGACGTATTGCAAGGGTTTATAATTATAAGTATTCAATGTCGGGCCAATGCACTGATTATAACTGGGCTGTTTTTACTGCCATTCCAAAACCAAAATGGATCCCATAATTAGAGGACTTCCATTTTATTTCTCTTACTAATCTGGATATAAAAATGTTTGCTAAAGTTTTAGCTCTCATGTTCAAGAGTGTGTTGCTTTGAATAGTCATAGATCAGTACTAGGCTAACTGCTCTCATGGGCCATTTTAAGCCTAGCCAGTTATCCCATATGAGAATCAAACCCTGCCCCTTATGTTTCTAAGGCAAGCACCTTAACCATCACACCAACCTCCCACCCCTCACACCAACGTCGTAAGAATACATTTTCATTGACTTCAGGGATCTCAGCATGGTTCAAGTGGCTTTTCTTTATATATTTGTTTGCTTCTGTTACCACTTGATTTACCATGAGTTCAACTATTTTATTTTTATTTTATTTTTACTTTTTTCTTTGAATAGTATCCCTAGGTCAAAGCACCTTCATTAATGGTAGAGAGATTTTGGACAATTGGTGGGAACTGGCATTATTTTTATACAACCATGGTCTGCAATGGGAAAGTTGGGGATTATCCTCCTTTATATCAGGAAGGCATACAATACAGTGGAGTGGGATTTTTTTGTTTCAAGTCCTCCAACAGAGGACTCTCAAATCTCAGAAGGATTACTAGGACACTAGACAAGCATGTCCCCTATGCATGGACTCTTCCTATTGTTTATGGAGGAGCTGACATTTAACGTGAAGATGGCCATAGACACACAATCCAAGCTGGATGGATCAACTAGTGCCTTTCTTATATTTGCAGATGACTGTGTTCTGATAAGCGCAAACTTGTAAGTAGTTCTTGGGAAGGTTCTAGACATCTTTCAGGATTTTGGTAGAGTATCAGGGCTGATACTCTACCAATATCAGGGCTGAGTAGGGTAGTGTATCAAGGCTGATATCAGGGTGGCTGCAGTGGTGCAGTGGTTAGCATTACCATCTCACAGCAAGAGGTTCTCCGGTTCAATCCTTGGCTGGGGGTGCCTTCTGTGTGGAGTCTGCATGTCCTCTGGGTGCTCCTGTTTCCTCCCAAAGACATGCTGTAGGTGGATTGGACACTCTAAATTGAACCTAGGTGTGAGTGTGTGCCTTCTGTGGAAGGTTGGGTGCCACACAGGCTACTCAACACCGTAGAACTACACTGCCAATCATGAGCTGACAGGTGATCCACTGTGGCGACCTCTAACCGGGAAAAGCCGAAAGAAGAAGATCAGGGCTGATGTGTAATTTTGCTAAAACAGTTATTTTAAGGTGTTTTGACATAGTAAAGCTCTGCTTCGAGGCATCTGAGTGCATTTTCCTGTAGTCTGCCAGTATTTATTTGGCCCACTTTTTCAGTAAAAGGTTTTGTAAAGTTTTTACTGAAACCAATCCCTAATAAATTTAGTGTTTTCCCTGGTGATGTCATCTCAGGCATGGGTCCATAGATTTTATTGGCCACATGTATGTGCATGCACAACATGTACCCATTAAGTCTATGGATACATCCTACGTTTCCCCTGAGGTGATGTCTCTGAGGTTAAAGATCACCAACATAAGCCCTTAGTGACATCAGTATGGGGAAAATGATTTTGGTAAGGTTTTTTTTTCATTTTAAAGTGTACTGAAAATAATCTTCATTGGAACAAAGATCCTAATTGGTGGTTTATGCACCACATATGGTGGTGAAAATGATATGTTATGCAAGCGTGACAAAGCACTTTAAAATGTGTAATGAAGCACCACACACACACTGAAGAACTGCCGTCTTTCAATTGTTCAAGAGGCCACATATCTGAGACTCCAACTAGGGCTTATATTTCACAAAACAGTTGAAAATAATATTGAGAAGTTCATCTTCAAGGTGCAAAATCTTCATCCAAATCTAGTTCATTTTAACTCATTCCCTCCAGTACAGCTCTTTTGAGTGTGTACTTTTAACTCCCAGTGGGTGTGGTTTGAGCCTTTAAAAAATGAGGTTATCACCTTACAGTTATAACAAAAAATAATCGGCAGAGGTCAAATATCAATACAATTGTGTTTGCCATCATGTATGCTTCAAGATAAAATATTCTGATACCTTGTATGTAGCATGGTTTTGGAATTATTAATACAGATATATATGAACAAGTAATATTTGACTCCTAGAGGCACAGTAGGAGGTAACTGCAGAAATTCCTGCATATATTCTACTTTATTAGGAATATACCAGTGCCACTGACCCATTCCAGACTGGTCCAGTTGCAGGAGCTTATCACCAAAGCTATCTTTGGAGAGGGGCCAAGGAAAGTATCAACCTCTGTCACTTATCTCCCCATTTAACTAGATATTTAGTGGCCTTTCTGCTGAATCAGATACTATGGATAGTGGAAGGAAGGAATGCAATTGAAAGCAATGAGGATCACTTACATTAAGGATATTTATTAGGACTGCCCAAAGAATGGTAAACTATACTTGTGATAGTCTCACAGTTGGTGGTATATTTATTTACTGACATTTGATTACCAGGAAAATCCGACTGGGTAGAAGCCCATTTTCAGTGGAGGCCTGGAAAGAAAAGCTCCAAATTATTACAAAACATTTTAGGATCAATAATTTTACAATCTTCAAAAATAAAATAAAAACATCTGTAGTTTAAATAATTATAACAAATTAGACGTAATATAAAAACATTGGTTAAGAATCAATACAAGTTATATGACAATTATTTAATATTTAGAGAAATTTCAGACAGTTTGTAGAGAAATTAAAGGTAAATTAATCTAGTACAAATAGGAATTGCAATATGAAGTTGAGAGAAAAAACAGGCTTAGGGTACATTTGGAGAAAAAGCCAGGGAAGAGAATTGATAGAAATAAGGAAGTAAGTGAAAAAGGGAGAATAAGGAGTTATAAGGACTGAAAAATGAAAAGGTACTTGTTCACATTTAGGGAAATAGTTTATCCTGTTGAGCAAGAACAGAGACATATTTTAGCTAGGAAGTCTGTCAGAGTGGTTTTGAAAGGTTGAAGGAAGGGAGGGTATTGACCTGATGGATATAGGTAAGGAGTTCCAGACATTAGCAACCTTGTAGAAGTACAGACAATTACCAGCAGATCTGATAGGTTTGTAAACATACAGGAGTTTTTGGTCACTGGATTACAATGACCAACTGGAATTGCAGTTATGTAGAAAACTTTTTAATGCAGGACAGGCAGATGGATTCTGGGTAATTTTATAGGTGGTAAGAAGCTATGTATACGTTAGTTGATGAGGCAGTTCTAACCAATTTAAGCTTTTTAGTGCTATACAGTGGGTGGTGTGTTCTGAAAGGAATATTTGCTGCAATTTAGTAACTTTGTTATAGCATTGTTCGAGTTTTAACTTTTATGAAGCCTGGAGGCTACTGAGGATGGGCATGCCATAAGGAAGTCTGAGGAGGAGATGAGTAGTAACAAGTGTAGTTTCACTTGCGTTGTCCAGTGGACACGTGTGTGAAATGGACAGCTATGTATGGGGCAAATGTTGTTCTAGGAATGGATTGGCCTTTTGTTTACGTCGGGTGAGAGTGGGATGTGGGGGAAGGAGAGTAGGTATGCTCATGGAGGATAGGTAGGGTAGGATGACAGACAAGACAGCATACAGGGTCAGTATATGACACATGTGGGGGGATACACCTCAGATGGGGAGGGGTGTTCGGCATTTACAAGCCCATGAGCCCCCAGATGGAAACAGTGGGACGGAGGTCCCCAGCCATGGGCAGCCACCACTGCATCAAATCAGCTGCAAAGATGGCAGTGCTGGGGGCTGTCTAGGAGGGGCAGCTTCACCCTGTAAATGTGACATTCTGCCCTTGAGCTGGTGTATCTGGCCTCTAAACCCCTTATTGAGCCTTCTACACACCACGTCCAGGACTGTACGACAGCAGACGTGTCCCTGTCTGGACAAACCCCATCCTCAGTGGTGGTACCACTAGAAGGCAGTGCAGAGCTACCAGAGGTGGAGGTCCAAGGCTGGGCCCCAGATGTGCTGGTGCCTGGTGCCATAGCCAGCTGAAGTGGGACAGGAGGTTCTACTGGGACCTCCAAACCCATACAGCCTATGGTATTGCAGTTTAAACACAGATATGGCTTAGTAATAGTCAACAGCATTCAGGATTACTTACAACAGCCTGCATAGATATGACCATCAAACCAACACCACAGTTGGTATACATTTGCAGAGAGAGCACAACACATGCATATATACTGCATGACATCTGTACAACGTGTAGAAGGCTTGTGACTACAGCTATGAACAGTGGCCCATTATTGGCATGTCACTGAGAACCCCAGACAGTGTCTCTCATACCACTGTTTCATGTGACATATGTCCAGTCATGGATGCGATAGCAGTAACTCATCACTATCACCATGTACTGGCTGCAGTCCTCACACTATGCTCCTGCTGTTCACAGATGTGTGTTCAGTGAGTAACACAGGAAACAAATGGTTCCACACACTGACCAGTCCACAGATGGCCCTACAGATGGGGGTCCCTCACAAAGAGGGCACTGTCTTGTCATTTTTAAAACATGCAGAATAGCTATTACCACACACACCTTGTTAAACAGGCAGTTGTCTCAATGAAGCATAGCTACACTTACATGCTGTAGTCATGTCTGGCACATCACCCTCCTGTCTTTAGGCTATTTCCCACTGTGTATGTTGTTTGAGGAACATCCAGATATCATTTGTGATGCTGTTTACCAAACACCAGATCCAGGTACCACTCACAGTGACTGTCATGGGCAAACACCAACATGATGTTCCTAGATATTGTACTGTGTTTTTCATGTGAATGGCTATGGGAACATCATCACAGCTGTTCCACATGCAATCAGCTAGAGGAGGACTGCAATAGGTGCAGAGGCCATCACCTGAACATGACCATCACTTACAATACACAAGCTGCTGCTGAGCAGGTGTACACCTCATCATCCACCAGAGATTGTGTGGGAGGAACAGACAGAGGCAAAGTACATCAGATAAGGGCCTGGAGACTAAACCCTAAGCATTGTCTGTCACACACCTACCAGTACAGGAGTTCAAACCCCTGACTGACTAGTCATTACTATTACAAGTGCATGCAGTTACTCCATGTGCCACAAAGCTGACATGTTGGTGTGCTGTAAGAACATATATGTGTGTTGGTGTGTGACATCTGCAACAGAGATATAGTAGACATACATTAGGTGTAGCACACATGGCTGTCCACATGAACGGATGTCATTGTCAACACAACCACACTCTCTAATGGACTCACATTGACACTCTTTGCCAGGCCCACAAATACACTCCAAAACCACTTAGTTTGCCACACTGCAGTAATGCACAGGTACTACATGCACCACAGGGGATATCCAGAGGTTCTATGGGCTAGAGCATGTGAATGTGTTTGACATCTGTCGGTATGCCAATGGGAGTTATACTGGGAGTGACTGTGGTTGGGAGCATCATACCCCACATGCAGACACAAGGTGCCAGTACTGACATGCATGCATGCATTGCTTCATGGGTAAGTAGTGGTTGGCTGTGCAAGATGGCTGTACAAGGCTGGGTGAGGGGTAATCTTTGGCATCATGCCACCCGACAATGGTGTGCAGTGTGGTACAGGGGTGTAGTGTCTACAATGTCCCAGACAGATGGGTATTGTATGAACTGTCCTGACATCCTGGTTACCATTGTGTATGGCCATAGCTTTTCAATGCATGTCATGTCTGTGTTTAATAGTCTTTGACATAGACATTGCCTGGGATGTGCATGTCCCACAATAAAGTACAATGACATGTACAGGTGTACCTGGTTTGGCTGGCACATGTTGTGTACACAGACTGTTATCCTCCGATATGCTAATACTGGCCTGGTGTGGCAGAACCTGCTTATAGTCAGCAGGTTGACCCTGCACCTGCATTGATAGCATGATACAGGTATTCCCTGCTGTCAGTGGCATCGGTCCATACAAGGCACATGTGTAAAGCATTGTATGGCCTCTGTGGATCACATTTGATGGCACCACATATGTTGCAGGCATCCAGTGGGAAACATAGTGAAGGCACATTGTCCGCAATTATGTGCCTATTGTACTGCTGTACAGGGTGCCATGCCTTCTGCAGCCCACTGCAATCACACCATGCCTACTAACTGTCATCAATGTGCAGGGTATTAGCAACATAGCGGAATATTCTAGGCAAGTGTGTTTGTGTATGACACATGGGTTCAGGACGTATTCTGGGTAATAGTAGGGTTGCATACTTTGTTCACCAGGCCTTTTGCCAGATGTAGGGGTATGGCTTGCCAACACAGTCCCTTGGCTAATTGACATCTGTACCCCTCGTGAGGTGGACATTGTGACATATAAGATGGACACCATATAGGAAAACTACAAAATCAACATGTCCAGTGGTTAGACAATCACACCCAACTCCACACAGGCTCTGACAGACACACACACACACACACACACACACACACACACACACACACACACACACACACACACACACACACACACCTGCCATGTCCTGGAATAGAAACCCGAACTATCTAGCGTATCACACTACAGCATTATGCAGTTACTGCATGCGCTACAGAGATTACTAGGTTACAGCAGTCTCAGAGGTGTATGTCTAGGTGGGTGACATCAGCAGGATTGCCAAAGGTGGTCCTGTGAATTGTAAAGAGTGTGCATACTCTAAAAAGTATAGTCCCTGTCTCAAGCAGACAGAAACACACACACACAGTTGGTCTTCTCTTGGAATGGAACCCCTACCTAACTAGTTTATCACACTACAGCAATACACAGTTACAGCACGCTCTACAGAGAATACTGGGTTACACCACTCCTAGAGGTTTATGTCTAGGTAGATGACATCAGCAGGATTGCCAAAGGTGGTCATGTGAATAGCAAAGAGTGTGCATACTCTAAAAAGCATTGTCCCTGTCTCAGGCAGAGAGAGACACACACACACACACACACAGTTGGTCTCTCTTGGAATATAACTCCTATCTAACTAGGTTATCACACTACAGCAATACACAGTTACAGCATGCGCTACAGAGAATACTGGGTTACAGTAGTCCCAGAGGTGTATTCATAGGTTAGTGACATCAGCAGGATTGCAAAAGAAGGGCATTCCAAGCATACCGCAGGTTGTACATGTCTGTTACCTGTGTGTACCCACTGCTTATTGTCACAAAAACACAATTACACCTGCTTAAATGTATCTTATGCAGTCCAAATTGACAGTATCGTCAAGGCTTGCAAGTCTTGAACCCTGGACCATGCACACTGAGGTCACTGGACATACCACTAAGCCATCAGGGTTGTACACATGTTGTATGGAGTCTATAATGCACATCCTACTACAGGTATTCCACAGTACTGAAAACAAATGGGACAGTCCCTTTGTGTACATATGTACAGTACCCTTAAATGTACTGTACTCTGTGAAACAACAAAGACAAGTCTACATCTGTACAACTGTCATACCTACACACACACACACATATATATATATATATATATATATATATATATATATATATATATATATATATGTGTGTGTGTGTGTGTGTGTGTGTGTGTGCACCTACGGGATGTGTACACACACATATGTATATATGCATATACATAGACACCGCTCTATATATATATATATATATATATATATATATATATATATATATATATACACACACACACACACACACACACACACACACACACACACACACACACACACACACACACACACACACACACGTCTGAACGCCCTTTGTGACACACAAGGGTTCTAAAGGAACTGAAGTGTACACAAAACAGAGGCATCTCTTGTGTTATAACATTTAAATCATAAGCAGTTCACCAGAGAAGGGATGGTTGGTGTGTATGTGGAGTTTGGGGTGGGGAATGATGGCTAATTTAATCTACCCTGGGGATTGTGGAGTTAGGGTGGGGGAATGATGGGTATGGACCTACACCACAGCGGCCACTTCTGTGTCACTCTTTGGCAGTGGCACAGGAAAATAACATACCCAACTGTAGTCATGCTTGACTGTGTATTCTTTACCATTCCTAACTATGTAATACTTTGTAGACACCGGTCACCACATATGGCTACCATGGTGTGCTAAAAGACATTTCATATGTGTATGCCTGGCTACAGGGTTGTCACACACACAAGCACACACACACTTGCCAGTAATGTGCATACATGTCTTGCCTATGTAAAGGTAACTAGTAGAGTTGTATGCAGTTGTGGTTTGTGCCACTGATTCCACGTCTGAGCTTGGTGACATCACAGGACCGATTACTTGCAGTGGGGAGGGGGGAAGAGAGAGGTATAGAGGTTGACAAGAATAAAGGCCAGTGCAAAAGGAGGTATCTCTTTGGAATGCAGCAAAACCCACTGCCATGACAGGATGCAGACACAAATACACGCACACAACCACACTCAGCCTATGCTGACACACACACTCAGGCATTTGCAGAGACACACACACACAAACACACTTAGCCATTTGCTGATACACACACTCAGGCATTTGCTGTCGCACACACACAAACACATGTACACAGTTGCCAGTGGTGGGATCAGAACTCCTGCCTATCTAAGGATCACTATTACAGTACTACACAGTTACGAGACATGCCACAGAGATTACACATCCCAAGGCAGTCAGACTGCCCTTCTACAATTGAGGACAACAAAAGGGAGACTGACAGTCATTAAGTACATAGCTGTAGACCTGTGTGTTTAAAGTAGGTGTCCATTACAACCTGTATGCACAAACAAGACACACCATCCGCAGGCAGGCCTGAGAGGTATAGTTGTAGCACATCAGGAACCTGAACTGGAGTATGGCCATCTGCAGAATGGACAACTACTATCAATATACAGGGTTACAGTGGGCATGCTCATACAATTAGTAGCACAGGGCCGTTTGGGATGCACTATGACTACAACTACACAAGGTTATACTGGGCATGCTCATTCACTTAGTAACAAAGGGCTTGTTGGATGCACTGACTCAAATTACACAAGGTGGAAGTGGGTACACTTATACACTTAGTAGAACAGGGCTGTTTGGGATACACTCCGATTCTAACCACTGAATGCCACAGTACGCATGCTCAAACACTTACATGTACAGAACACATTGTAATGGACTCCTATTGTAAACACACTGGTTTACAATTAGGTACATCTTACCTGTCAGTATATATGCACATCACACTGGTTTACTACCTGATACCTGTATGTGGCCTGTAAATGGTATGTCTGTGTCTGTGCTGTGTGATACACATGCATACATGTACATGAAGTACTGACATATATATGTTATGTATACACATTCATGCATGTGTGGACGTGACAGGCAATAGGTTACCTGGGTCGCACAGGTGGATGCTCCCTACAGCATGTGTCACATACCTTGCTGCCCTGAAAGGCATACATTGATAGGTCGATAGGTCGTGGACAGTGGCATTATACTTGGTACAGTGGCATGTGCAGGCATAATGTGTGAGCCACCTTGTGTAATGGTACTGAGGTGCAGGTGTCAAGATGACCTCTCCTGGCTGTGTTAGTAGTTGTCATTATTAGCAGGACTGCTACCCTAAGTATATCTCACATTGGTCATATACACAAGTTCTGCCACTGTCCGTCATCTTATATGGGGTATTTGCTACCAAGAACATTAATGCCACACGCAGTGATGTCATGGTATGGGTGGCAACTGCTAGACCAAAACAATGAGCCAATGTCCAGCTGTTATTATGAGGCTGTCCAGTGTCTCTCATTCCGGGCTGTCATGACCGAATGACGAGCCTTCAACACAGAGCAAATGCATCCATGTTACATGCGTGAGTGGATAATACCTAGGTCACACTTACCCATATAGCCGCATTCCAAGGCAAATGTCCTACACACAGAAGTAACACTCTGACACCTACATGACAATTGCATTGGATGCTTATGTTAACCTGTGCTAGATGTGTGGCTTTAGTAATCCATTTGCTCAATATAGAACCTACAATGGGGAATACCGACATCTGTGCAGTGAGGAACACCTGGCTGAAAGCTCTGTAGTACACAATTGCACTACCACCATATAACTCAGATACAGACATGCGGGCCATGCCAGTGGTACCAGGTGATGGTGTACACATATTCATAAAGGCTACTCACATGTAAAGACCACTACTCTGACATAACGCATCACAGATGAGTCAGGTACAGGTGACAGTTGCAAATGCTGCATTCTAGGTAGTATCCTCGTATACATCCACTAACTTGTTCCCAGACTACCAACACACATCTGTATGTGGTATGATATAGTATGGTAGACTACCAGATAACCCTCGATTGGTGGACTGTACCTAGGCCTACATCAACTGTGCAAAGTACCCATGTACAGACACAGCTGCATAATGTGTTGTGCAATGCAATAATACCACTGTTTAACCAGCTTAGTTGTACACATACCAGGGTCCCCCGGATGTTGTCAGCATTAACACAGATGACTGTTGCTGTACACCAGTAACACCACCCTCATGGTTGGATATGACCTAACCATACCTGCCCTGGATATGTACATCCCATACTCATACAACATAAATTACATTACCATAGCTTTTGTTTACCTTTCGCGATACAGGTGGCTAGAGTCATTACACACATGCACATGGCAGATAGCATGCTGCCAGTACATAAGGTTCAGTACAGGCAAAGGCGGAGGGACTGTGGCTAACCAAGTTCACAGATGACTGTAAATTGGGTGCAATAATTGACTCTCCAGCTGACACAGACATCCTGCAAAATGGTCTCACAGAGACAAACACCTGGTGTCAAAGTCACGGCCTCAAGCTAAATGCCAAAAAATGCATAGTAATCCCATTTGGGAAAAACAAAGTACCTACAAACTACCACATAGATGGGAATCCACTAAGTACAGAAGAAGTAATTAGGGACCTGGGTACCCAAGTAGATAGCATGCTCTCCTTTGATAACCACATAGCCAAAATGGTCAGGAAATCCTTCTATGTGGCACACCTGATCACAAAGGGTTTCTCATCCAGATCCAAGGAGGTGATTGTGCCCCTTTACTCCTCACTCATTAGGCCCTTAATAGAGTACAATGCCCCATTTGGGATGTACCTCACTAGACACCTGCAACAACTAGAAAGACCACAGAAGTACCTCACTAAGAGGATTAAGGGCCTTAAACAATTACCCTAGGAAGCACGACTAAAAAAGCTCCAGCTCTTCTCAATCACTTACCATCTTCTCAGAGGTGACCTATGCCTGACCTATAGGGCCATGTCAAACCCTGAACTAATGGACATGCTTCACCTCAAAAAAACGAGATCCCTCAGAACCACTCCTTCTAGCGACTTGAACTTATGTACAACAATAAGCAGGACATGCTGGAGGGATAGATTCCTGTCCCAGTGACTCCCCTCACTCTGGAATAGAATCCCAATCCATATTCGACAGAGCTCCTCTCTGACCCTCTTCAAGAGAAATCTTGATGAGTGGATGGGTAATCATAAGTTCTATCCTGGGATCACTTCAGGAGCCCTGTTGACAGAGGCCCAGGTTACTAATCTAATGGGGAGGCGAAAGCCATCACTCTGTGGCTAGGCTTATAAATTCCCATGGGCAGATAGCCTAGTACTTACCTATGAACCTATGATATCTATGTTGACAGAGGTAATTTTCCCTCTTTACTGATCACCCATGACACCTTTCATATCATACAACACTCCATGTTGCATGTATGTCTTTAGACATGTCCACCTAATGCAATGCCTACAAACATACCCAAATAACAGGACAATAGGACCTACACAAGGCTTGTATTGACAGACTAGGGGCAATCCAGCTCTGCACTGTATGTTCCTGAGTAGTCACAGGTGATATGTTCATGACATGTACAGCCATGTCAACAATTGCAAGCCATGCATGTTGTGTGCTGTCTGGACATTAGCCTTTGTACCACAATAGCTAGTACATGCTGGGGTGAGATGTTTACAAGCCACAGACCTTGCACATGCTTGAATGTGTGTACTGCCTAGCTCTAACAGAGCACATTGCTGGCACTCTTCAAGTACACCTGAGGTGTGTGTGGCAAATATGATGTGCTCACTGTTGACCATTACAGTGCCCTGGCTTCACCACGGCACTGTCAAGTAACAGTTTGTAGGAGCATGACATGGAATAATGCTGTGTGTGTCATGCTGTTATGTGCTGTTGTAATATATGTACACTTGGCTACTCAGTGAAAGTGGTGGTGTGGGGAAGGTGTGGAATGTATCCTCTTGACCTGCTAGTGCACATACTGATGTAGACCGCATATGTGTACATGTATTGCTATTTGTGTAGATTCCATGTGTGTGCCATGTCTGATGTCTGAAGGTGACTGTTGTCTTAGTACATCATGCTGTTGCAATACAGCCTCAACATTGCCAACTGTATATGGTGATATGCTCTAAGTACAGTAAGCCTTACATGAGGTATGGACAGATGTTTGGACATGACTACTAAGTGGTGGGGCTTCTTTGCAGATGAATGATTACTGAGGACAGCTCACTGGTGTGTTATAACCAGTCTTACAATAACTTGTATACCTGCCAAGGTCAGGTTTTGTTAATTGAAGTGGAAGACAGACAATGTAGAATGCTGTAAGGATGACACCGAAGGCAAACCCCATGACACCAGTAACAGTAATATCTCCCCTGTGCATATATTGTGCATGTATCAGCACAGTTGTCAAAGGAAAGAGTCAGTAAGCATTGTAACAGATGTGATAGTGCTGTACTGCTGTAGTATCTATCATGAGATAGGCAGATGTTTGAGTCACAGTACTGGCATGTGTGAGTGTGTGGCCATATATGTCACGTATGGTTGGGAATACAACCCACATGTTATCACTCTCTTGATCACTGTTGTTGACACCAGTAGAGAGTGAAGTGTAGAAAGAAAGGCATAGGCAGGTGGTTAAACCTCACACATGTAAAGTGTCTGTATGTGTGTGACATAGGTGTATATCTTTGTGAATGCCAGTGTGTGCGTGTGTGTATGTGTGTGTGTGTGTGTGTGTGTGTGTGTGTGTGTGTGTGTGTGTGTGTGTGTGTGTGTGTGTGCATGGCTGTCCATGTATATAGCTGTCCGGTTCCTGGATTGAGGCTGTATTTTACCATAGTGACATGTTAATGACCCCTCCCCCACCCACTCAGTGCAGTCTAGCATCCCTGTTGATATCATCAATCGTAGATGGGCATACTAACCGCCTGTTAACATGTACACCCTGGGGTGTGACCTGTTGGTACATAGCCTACTGATGGACCCCCCTCCCCACATACACTCACTGCACTGTAGTATCCATGTTGATGCACATGTGTAATCTCTGTGGTGCATCTCGTAATTGCGTAGTACTATAATGATGATATGCACATAGGCAGAGGTTCTCATCCGAACACTGGCAACTGTGTGTGTGTGTGTGTGTGTGTGTGTGTGTGTGTGTGTGTGTGTGTGTGTGTGTGTGTGTGTGTGTGTCATAGTGTGTGTTACTGTGTCTGGAATCCCTGAGTGTGTGGGTGTGTCTGTGTTTGCATGCTGTCATGGCAGTGGGTATTACTGCTTCCCAATGAGAAGCCACTATTTCCACTGGCCTTTACCCTTGTCATCCAGCATACCAATCTTTTACCCACTCCGCGCCCCAGGTAACTATACCTGTGATGTCACCCACTATGGATGTGACGGATCTAAACACAGTAGCTTACTACACAGCTATCATGCTCTTGGATCATTAGAACAGTAAACATAATTGAAACATGGGAGAATATAACGGTGATATGGAAGCTACAAAGTGAATGCAGGTATTGTCATACTGACCTGTGGGTAGTCAACATGTACATATGGGACTCCCACAAACACCAACATCCCCCGGCACATGCAACTACACCTGAAAGAGGAAGGCAAAACATCAAGATCAACATACTGTTAATGTTGTTACACATGATACATACTGTCATACATACTAAATGCATTCCAAAACTGCAATACATGGTATGTCTACTGCCCGTCAACACTACTCAACAATATTAATCTACAATTGTCTACCTAGTATGTTCACCCTGTGCATCAGACCATATGAACATGTCCCTGCACAGATGGAGTGGATGACAGGGATGCGGCACAGGCATCATCATATGCACAGGGTGATAATGCTTGCCAGAGGCCTTGGCTGTGCCATTGGATGAAATCATGCATATGTGTTAGGGCCTGTGGTATCATTGGATGTGTGTGGATGTTATGTGTGTGTGTGTGTGTGTGTGTGTGTGTGTGTGTGTGTGTGTGTGTTAAGGTGCCCTACATTTGTTTCTAGTGTGTATGTATGCATGCACACAGGTCTGGCATGTGGCTGGCCTACACAGGGGTAATATTGACAGCTGCAGACTGTACAAGGCAGGTGTCACAGTTCTCAGTGTCCGGCCATGGCCACGTGACCTGTGCCTGCCAGGGGTTGTACGGGCACTACCAGGCAGAAGTCCAGATTGGGTACTGTCTGATGACACATGTCCACTGGAATCGTGTCCCTGTTGGCACCATCCAGGACCATGTGCACATGGCCTGCTGTATCCTGGTGTGGACTGCACAGCACCAGCAGCACTGCTGCTGCTACCGCCACTATGGGAGTGGGCATGTGCAGTAGCATGTTCACGTAGACCTTCAACAGATGATGTAGCTGGCCTACGTCCACGTGCCCAATGCTTCACCCCCACCAGATGTTCCAGCACAGACATTCCATGCTCAAGGATTGATATGCCACAGTCAAGGACTCCCACCATGTCACCCAATCATCTATCCAAAACATCTGCAAGATGATGGTGAGCTTTTGCAAGTGCCTGGATGTTGTCAGTTAATGAATGGACGGTAGCCCTCTGAAGCCTCAGACCATCTCTGTTGTGCCATTCATCATGTGTCTGTGTCTCCATTACAGCCCGAAACATGCATCTGGTGACTCCAGCTGATGTGCTTGGTCTCGCAGGGGCATGTTGGCCAGTGGTCCTCCTATGAGCAGCGCTGGGCACATGCCTGTGTGGGACATCACCAGTCTGTTGACTGGGATCATGGTGTGCAGGCACACCTTCCACAGTCACCACACTTCCCTGTTCCATGCTACCACCTGCCAACTGTCCTTCCTCTATGGCCAGAGGTGATGGGGTATGGGCAGGCAGGGGAACTGTGTGTGAGGATGAGGGGGAGACAGGTGGAAATGCAACCAATGGCACAGATTCAGCCCCTGACAACCCTGTCTGTGCCTCAATCATACTATTATCATCACTGCTAGAGTCTGTGGGGACACTAACATCAGGTGGACCGCAGGAGGGCAATGCACCTACATCAACACCTGTGAGGGGAAGACAAGAACTGTACATTATAAGTTATACTAGACACACACAGACAGACAGAGACACACACACACAGACAGAGACACACACAGACAGACAGACAGAGACACACACAGACAGGGACACACAGATAGACAGACACACATAGAGACAGACACAGTCACAGACAGACACACACAGCGACACATAGAGACACACAGACAGACAGAGACACACACAGACAGGCAGACAGACACACACACACACACACACACACACACACACACACACACACACAATAAACCCTAATGTGGAATGTGTGACACAGGTCACAGAAGGGTATACGGATGACACCCCTGCACATCTGCAACCATATTACTGATACCTGGCAACTATGCCCACACATGGCTAACTTACAAGTACTCTATGTCCCACATACCATCTGTGTACCTCACACACATGAGGAGCAGGCATGACAGTGATGTCTGAAACCAGCAAGGTGAATGTACTGTATCTGTGGCTTGATGTGGATTTATGTGTATGTTGTGGAACACATGTATGTATTTGGATACTGTATAGGTGAATGCTTCTATGTCATGACACACTCCAGATGTTCAAGACATGTTATGTGGTGGTTTCATGTTATACCTACACAAGCTGTGCACAGGCCTGTATGATGTTTAGTGTTTCACATCTGCAATATCACCATTACACAAAGGCCATAGTTGTATTGTGTTGAGCCAATGTACAACAGGGTGTACACACATGTACATCCCTTCTACTGTGTGTTTTGCTTCATGTCTCTGGCCATCCTCCATGGCCATGTGTACACATGTTCAGTCCAATGGTTGTGATGGCCATCTTATTTCACATGTCAGTGTTATCCCATATGACATACACCCATAGATGTCATATGCTCCACTGAGGACAGGGTTATGCAGACAAAGGGTGATATGTATGGGATGAGAGACATGTTTTGCAGGATAGTTGAGCAGTGTTGCAGTCAGCCCACTACATGTCATGGACATGTCTGATAGCACATGACATTGTGTGACATTCATAGCAAGAGAATACTCCACAAGGGTGAATCCTGTGGGCTGAGCATACTCCAGATCCAACACATTTAGTGTGTGCGCACACATATGTTCTCTGTACAGTACTGTTCATATTCCCAACATGTGTAATGCTGATATGTAGTACATGTCCCTACAGTGGAACACACCTCCATCATTGTATTCACTGTTGTCCACGCATCATTACATCATCTGGCAATGACAGTTTGGAAGGTTTAGTGTAGGTGGTTCATATAGTCTTCAATTGTTTCACATAAGTAAACAGTGTGACGCATTGCAGGTCTGACCAGTGTCCATTACCAGGACCACCATACATTATGTGTACGTGTGTTATGGCAGATAGCATGCAATTAATATGTTCCATGCATTATCAAGCCTGGTAAATAATAACAATCTCACCTGACACAGGCTGCTGTCACTGCAAGACACCAGAGGTACCTAAACAGGAGTGTCACAGCAGTAAGATCATTATCCACACCTGTGTGGTAGCTACAGGGTGCAATGTCTATGTTAGCACATAAGCCAGTACAATACACTATACTATGGATTATGCACATCTGTGCATACATAGAGTAGCAGACTATAGTATGTGGCATGTGTGCATACATGCCTTGCATATGATGTTACTTTACATATTGTATGGTAAATGTCCAAAAAGAAAAAACAGCTTCACAGCACCAAGTATTAAAAGTGTTGAAGGAAATTTAAAGACACATATCAGATGTTTTGGAGTCAAGTTTAAGAAGAGGGGATATTAACACCAAGTTGAAAAAAAAGGAATATGAGTGGATTATTCAACTTCATGTGGATTTTTCACCTGGAATTAATAAACAAGTTTCTATTAAGCCAATTTTGAAATATAAATAGCAATATATAAAACTTTGATAAAAATGAAATAATAGTTATTTTATTATCTTTTCTATTTTATTTTTATTTAATAAAAATGAACTAATTATATATGTCTAAATTTCGATGTTTATTAATTAATATATTTATATGATAGGTTAGGTTGTGTCGTGATTATTTTAGGATTGTATAAAATAATGTATATGGAGAAGAACTTTGTAACACTGATGAAGGACTTTGTCTGAAAGCTTTGTTTTGGAAAATTGGAATACTCGTATTAAAACCTTCAACACTTTTAATACTTGGTGCTGTGAAGCTGTTTATCTTTTTGGACATTTGCTGTTTTACAAGCTTCACTTTATCTCAGTGGTGTTTATTTTACTATTATATTGTACAGTAACACATGTAACTATGTGATATATAGTTGTGTTTTATGTGCAGTAGTGACTTACCAGGCAACTCCAGGCTCGGTGGTTGAGAGACACCCAACTCCACAATACCAGCTAAAGCTTGTGGATGGAGGTCTGCAGGTGTCCCCAGGTTGGCCAGTAGCTCCTCGTTATGTGTGAGTGGAGGCTGGGTGAGTGGCCCCCCACCTGTTGCACCTTGTTCCCTGGCAATTGCATTAGCACGCTGTTTCGCCCATCTTATCAGGTCAGTGCAGTGTCGGCGCACCTGCTAATAGGTGTGATTGTGACTGCCAACATCATTTACCCTCCTGCAGAGTTCCTCCCACAGGGCATCTCGCTGCTGTGCATCCTGTGGCACATGGCTGAAGAGCATTGTGTAGTTGTTAAGGAGGTATGGGATGAGGACCTCATCCTCGAAGCAGCTGTATGGTGGCAGTCTGCTACATGGCATACCTGGAAGACATAACGATGGAGACAGATCACAGTAAGTCACAGAGAAGTACAGCAGTACAGCTGAACATACATGTGTATCACATTTATTAAGATTGCAAATGCGTCTTTGTAGATCTACATGACGCTAACACCACTGACATGTATAAGTCACACACATTTGACACCTACTGGTGATGTGATGTTATCACCATATATGTGTGTGTCATGTGATGACATTGCTCATACACCATGTGGATGTTGTCTTGACGCGGGCATGTCTGTTTGCCTGTAGTGGTGTCTTTACCTATCAACACATGCCTGGATGTGTTCACATTAATGCAATCGATCTTAATACTGTGTATACGTTGCATATATAGTCATACATAGCCATTAGGAACATGACCTGTGACCCTGCAGACTTGCAAGCATGTATGTGTTTTGCCATATACATTTACATGGCACTGTACAGCTGTGTAGCATCCTGCCATGTATTGCCTGTGTTGCACATGTTTAACACATGGGACAATAGCTAGCCTGATGGTATTTGCAGGGTTGGATATCAACTATAGCATGTATGGTCATAGTGATCTAGTAGGCTATATGCCCTGGGCCATTTATGAGCCTAGGCAGACAGGTTACCTAGCTGTAGGCAACAGACAGGTAAGTTGCAGTGGTCAGTTCAAGCAGTGCCACAGAACTGATACACATGGTTACTGATATATTTGGCATGCGGTCATCACACCATGTCACAGAGAGGGGCAATGTGCAGCTTTGCTGGACAGGGGTGCATAGTATGGGAAGAGTATGTTAAGTGTATGGGACAGGGATCTGTCAGGCATATTGTGATCCTTGTACTAGGAAGGTGGATGTCCATGATGTATGTGTTTATTTGGGATCAGTATGTGTTAAGTGTAGCATGTCCAACACCTCTGGGTTGGACATGGCTTTATTCAGGGTAGGCTGCATGCTACATACTTCAGCTAGGGATTGTGAAGGGCAGTGTAGGCCGTCTACACATGGGCAATAACCCTTAAAGCAAATATGTGATCTATTATGGATCACATGGGTGTTGAGTATGGCTGAGCAGTTATCTCTATATTCCTGGTTGGCACCCTGTCACCCTGTCATGATTAGGGGTGCTATATACGACTACCTGTCTTTTGTGGTGACATAACTATCAAAGGGAAGTACTGTCCTGCTGCATCCCATACACACACATAGTTGCCATTATGTTGACCGCTGCCTAGGTGGTAGTTAATGGGTACAGGGTTTGTAACATAGGGGATGATAATGCAATACTTAGCTGTCAGATTGTGGCCATACATGAACGCAGCACACAATGAGTCAACTATTGCTCCTAGTTCATAGTCATTTGCAAACATCAATAGGCTGATGACTTCTGTGTTAGTCTATGTGGTATAGATAACAAAGAGAGGGAGTACCAGGAATGACCCCTGTATTACTCTGGCTGGCACTGGTTTGATGTGCGTGTATTCATCAGACACCTTCTGTAGTGTGGGTTCTGCCAGCGGTCCAGTTGCCAACCACTCCTGTGACATAGGAATATACACCTAGTTTACTGAGTGTAGCTGGAACACAGTATGGGTGATGGTGTCCTATGACCTGGCAAGGTCATGATATGCAGTGTGAATCAACCCTACTGTCATCTACATCTGTACCGAGTACATCAATTATGCTGTCCACGGTTCATGGCTATACAGACCAGACTCAGCAGGGTAGTTGTGAACTATGTTCCATTATCAATGGTGTCTCCCCCTATGTGGGATGTGATAACTGTTGCTGTGCACCATTCGGTGTGTACACAGCCTAACATGGAGCTATGATTGAACATGATGTGTATGTGGATAGCTGGATGTTCTTACATTTATGTAGGATGCACCCTGGGATGTTGACAGGTCCCATGAAAGCTGTATGTATGGCTTTAGAGAGTGCAGCTTGCACCTGCATAGTCATTAGTACAGGGGCCCTCTAGTGTACATGGATATATTACTAAGTGTACCTGTTGAGGGTGGGGGGAGGTGGGAGTGGGTTTAGGTTCTCCAAGACCCTATCTGGATGAATGGGTGCTATTTCTATAGGTGCAGTACTTCCCATGCCATAGTGCTGTGCAGCATGGCAGGTCTTGTCATTGCCATTACGATTAATGACACAGCTATAGAATGCTCTGTGCTTGGCCTCATAATATGTGGCTGATTGGTTTCACAGTAACTTTGCGTAGTTTTATATGGTGTATCTGCATCTTACTGAGGCTGACCAGGGATCACCTACACTCATGTGCGTTCACTCTTGCAACAGTTACTACGTTCTGTGGTACAGTTTAAAGCATGGTACCACCAGTTTGCCTACTTGTTTGTGTTGGGTTGACTCCTGGTTATGTTTCAGTGGCACAATCACTGCACATATGTGACTGCTTAAGGTTCATTCGTGTAAGATTCAGCATTTGCACATGCATTGTCCATCTGCATGGGTGCCATGGCACTCGCCACTCTGCTCTTAGGAAACATAATATTGGCACTGGAGACTAACTATGTGTAGCATACTGTTAGCCCTGTTTGTGTGACTACTGTGATCCAGGTCAGTGGGGTCGATGGAATCCAACATGCATTGAGCGCAGGTGTTGGTACATGAGGAGCCTTCCCAGTTCATAATGGCATAATAGTTGAGAGTAGCCAATATTATGGTTCTGTCTCAGACCTAATCTTCCCCATTACAGCACATTATGACAGTTGGGGAGTCCGCGGCCTGGTGGGTGATTTGTCTCAAGGTGCATTTTGAATTCCACTGTGGCACAAAGGTAGTTGCTCAGCATAATGCATCTGATGTTATGCAAGTGCAATTAGTGTGGGGGGTCATGTGTACATATCCTTCAGGAATATGGACACACCTGTGGCCCATGTGTTCCAATAAAGGATAATGGGCAAAGGGTGAGGTATGTGTTATAACATTGTCATGCAGGTGCGCTCTCCAGAGTGTTGAAACATGTCTCAGCCACTGCCCAGATATGTTCTCCATGTTAGGGATTGACATATGTGTGTCCGTATAGTGTTTCTGACATGTATCATTGTGTAGCGAGACCCGCAGTTTATTGCTTGGCTGTCCCTGTAACAGCAGTGGACCCTCACCTGAACCGTGCATGATGAAGGCACTATAGGGTAAGCATGAGCCCTAGGCTGTATCCAGATTCCCAGCGGGTGACAGGTGCAGACCCTGTCTGGCAAAACATCATGATCTGTCAACCATGTTATCCCAGGATGACAGATACTGGATACCCTGCGACATGCACCTCTACACTAGACAATTGTGTAATACAATCCTTTTGTCCCTGTACTGCAGTATCATTTTGGCCAATGGCAGAATGCTACCCAGGCCTTGGGACATACCTGCATGGGCTACAAGACCTGACAGTTCTTACATGTGTTTCCATGCAGTCCAGGCTACTGCATCACAGGTCCTACACAACAACATGGAATATGCCAGAGCCATGTGTATAGTTCAGAAGCTGGTCTGAGTGTATGAGTATGTGGCTAATCATGGCAGACAGGCAGCTGACAGTATGTATGCCCTCGTTTAGGTCGGTGTGTAACATAGTGCTAGAGT
>NC_056744.1:1561882620-1562022620 GCF_019279795.1 Protopterus annectens
ACCATCCCGATAGCCGTGGCCTACTCAAGTTGGAGCGTGTCATCTCCTGCAGGCATAATGTCAATGAAATGTGGGTATATGGCTGGCTTACAGTAGATCTATTTGATACAATCTAGTTCTGAAAAACTTTCTTACGGCAGATGACATGAGTATTAATGGCATCTGAAATAGTGGTTTCATCGTTTTAGCTTGATGCAATGCTCACAACTGCAAATATTACTAGAAGTGACAATCTCTTTCCCTCATTTTATTCTTGAGTACCTAACAGATGATGAGGCCCCCTTGATCTGGGCTATAAAGATCTGTCCAATAGTAAATGTTGTGGCAAACTCAATTCTGCCAATAAAAATGCCTACAATATATTAGATAGCAATCATTAGTCCATATCCTATCCCACGGACATGGGACATGTCACTTTTGTGACACAAAGCGTTCCTTAAGGTCATTATCATCCCTACCTGCAGGATCCCAAATTCTATTCCTAGAGTCCCGTGTACAAATTATCTTCTGCTGGGCAATCACTTGAACTTCTACCGGCACCCACAAGGGACTTACCAGTATCCTGGCCTACAATGTATGGGAAATAGATGCTGCCTTTGTGTATCTTCTTATATCCAGAACCTTCAGCCCCCTTTAATTATTAGGACTTAGCAACTTCTTCCTTGAAACCCCAGGGAGTTATTTGCCTAGCTAAAGGATAAATACAGCTTTTGCAACTTTTCCGGGAACTGAGTTTTATCCAGAAAGGGGATATGTTTCACAAAAAAAAAAAAAAAAAGATAATTAGGAAGAAGAACCCTTTTAATAGCCTTAATCCTGGCTAGGAAAGGGATGCACAGCTTTCTGCATGCAGATAAGGTAGCCCTTGCAGAGTGAAATTCTGGCTTGAGATTCTCAGCTGGAATATCCACAATGTTAAAAGAAAAGCTGAATTTCCATATATTTATAAGTCCTCTCAGCTGTGATGTTTAGGTGGAATAATGTTGTGCTCAGCCTAGATCCACTACAGTTCAGAGGAAGGAAAGTGCACTTATGTAGGTTCAGTGTCAGTCCCAAACTACGGACAAACCATTGAATTATCTCACTTATCTTGGGAAGATTTACTAACAGGTCCTTAATCCAGAGGATCTCATCAACCACAAATCATGTGAAAGAACACCAAGAATTAACAGAGTCTTTAACTCCAGCATGTGCATGGTGCTGTCGCAAAAAGATGGCCAGAGTTTCAGTGGTTAGTATAAATAGTCGGGGAATGAGAGGACATCCTTGATGGGTTCCTTTATATAATGCAAATGGCAGGGAAGAGACGCCATTGGTAATAACCTGAGCCACAGGTTTACTGTAAGGAAGCTTGCATCGTTTTATAAATGCTCCCCAGAACCCAAAAGAATACACGGTATTCCAAAAAAAAAAATCCCATTCCAGAGAGCCAAATACCTTCTTAAAATCTAAAAAAATATACCTCATAAGCATGTTTTGCATTTTGCTATACTGGTTAACATTAAGCCATACGTGTACTAAATCCATTCCTCCTGTCTGGCCTTTAATAAACCCCTGTTGTGAGGTGTGACATAGTTTTGGAATTATCATTTTTTAGCCCGAAGGCCAACATTTTTGCATACATCTTAATCTCTGTTTGCAACAGAGAAACAGTGCAAAATCCTAGTGGGGACTGTGGATCCTGTCCTGGTTTAGGTAGAAAAACAATTGAGGCTACATGGAAGGACTGAGGAAATAAACCTGTTATTTCAGCCACCTGGAATAACTCTAGTAACTCTTTTGATAATATATCCTGGAAGGTGGCACAAAAATTGCCAGACAGTCCGTAGGGTTCCAGAACTTTACCCTTTGAGCAGCACAGACCTCTTCCAGTGTGGTGGGGCCATTCAAATACTCTACATCTTTCTGTGAGGCCTGGGGAAAAGAATCTTTTCAAGATGTCCCAGCTCTCTCACTACTCTATGTGGAGGCATACAGGGAGCAATCCTCTTTATTCATAATGTCATTTATTTTAAAATATATTCTGCTGTAATACCCAAGTCTCATCATATTCTGCCGTAATACCCAAGTCTCATCATATTCTGCTGTAATACCCAAGTCTCATCATATTCTGCCGTAATACCCAAGCCTCATCATATTCTGCTGTAATACCCAAGTCTCATCATATTCTGCCGTAATACCCAAGTCTCATCATATTCTGCTGTAATACCCAAGTCTCATCATATTCTGCTGTAATACCCAAGTCTCATCATATTCTGCCATAATACCCAAGCCTCATAATTCAGGGCCAAAATATGACATTTCCTCTTTCTTTCACCTAGTCTTTAGGCAAGGAACTTTGGGAAGATTATACCCCTTGTCTACGCTCTTTTTCCACTATTTCCACTTGTCTGCTTCAATAGCTAGTCAAATGCATTCTAATTTGCTAGTGGAGATTTATATTCTTAAATTACCATCAGTGCAATCCCTGCTTATAAGCCTCCTCCATTGCAGCCAGTGTTCCAACTAGGATTTTTAACATCTTATTTTTCTGACTGGCCTTTTGTTTATGCATTTGATGGGGAGTTTTGCATACAAACCGCTTTAAATTTTACCAATGCCAGTCCAAGTCTTCCCTTGAAGAAATGCTACCCTCCACAAAACCCTTAAGAGCTGATAGTAGTAGTTCAGTATAACTCTACTCCCTCAACAAAAGGGGGATGATAGTAAAATCTGATGTATCTGTGCTGGCTGTTAATAGTAGGAGCATTTGTAATAAAGACTTTTATTGGAAACTTTGCTACATTCTCACAAGACTGATGTCATTATTGTTTGTAAGTAATTTCTTACTGGTGTTGTAGCATCAATATTATTCCAATCTGTTTCTGATAAATTTAAATCCTCAGCCACTATTATTTTTCTTTCTGTGTTTCATGCAAGATATGTATCAATTCCCCTAGGCTATCAGCATTTGACCTTGGTGATCTATACACTCCAACAATTGTTATCCATTCAAGGGTTGACTTTATAGTCACACTTGCACAATCTACAGTATTTCTGTTGTCATCAAACATGTAATAATCACAGGTCTCATAACAATCTTTAATCTCTATCATATCATCTGCATGTGATGTTTTATAATAATGTCCATGGCTCAGGAGCAACAATTGAACAATTGCTTCATGTTGTGCAAAAGCCTACCAGGGAACGAAACATACTGGACATTGTTTGTGTCCCTAAGGAAGTGATTGTTACTTCATGCCAAGTTTTACCACCATTGATGTGCAGTGATCATGGGGTTATAAAGGTTAAATTGCTGCTAGATGATTCTGACAAATTGAAGTCTCAGTCACTGTTCAGATGATTAATAACAGACTACATGGAATCAAAACATTCACTATTTAAAACTAATTGGAGTGATGCATTCAAAGAAAACCTGCATAAGGAACATAACAAGGTTTGAAAATGAAAACTGCATAAGGAACGTAACAAGGTTTGAAAAGGAAATTCAGTGCAAAAATTAAAACAATGTTTAACATAAGGATCTAGGCATGCGAGGTAAGGAGGTAATATTTCCATAAGAACAAGATAATTAATTAAGATGAAAGATAAAAAAATATAAGAAATGGAAACAAGGTTGAACTACTTTAAAAACTGAAATAAAAAACAGACAGACAAAAAAATTAAACAGTGTGAGACAAAATCACAACATATTTGAAGAAAATATATAAAATGGGCCTACTTCATATGACTGAAATTTCATTTGACTGAATTTCATTTGATTGAGACCATAATACAGAATTTTCGAAATACTGAAAACTCATTAGACTGAATCTCATTATACTGAATTGTAAGCCATAGACATGATGGGGGTTTCCCTTCTCCTATGACTTGCTTGTGATAAAAAGAATTACTGTAACATCTAGCACTGATTGTCAGAATACTGATAATCATGTAGAAAGTAGTGTTGTAGTGTTTCTAAATGTGGCTATGTTTGTTTGCATTTTTATGGGAAGTATCTCAAGTAATATGGTGGAGGTTTTCTGCTTTCTCAGCGGTAGTGGCAGCGTGGAGACTACTGTAAGTTAAATAAAAGGTATATGCCTTTTCCCTACTGTAGTGCGATCTTGGAGTTAGTATACATATATATATATATATATATATATATATATATATATATATATATATATATATATATATATATATATATATATATATAGTTGGGGGCTGGGGGGCACAGTCCCCCAGTTCATGGGTGTGAGGGACATAGCCCCCCACCAAGTTTGGTTTTATTTCGTCTGATTTCTGTTAAGAGGGTAAGTAAGTAGTTGTTAAGTTCAGGAAAGAGTTAGTCATTGATGTTGTAAGTGTGCATGTTTATGGTTTACAAGTTAGAATTTTGAACTTTAGCATTGTAAGGTTTTAGTATTATGAATTTCAGTCAAGTGAGTTTTCAGTATTTTGAAAATTAGGTATTTTCATCTCAGTTAAATGAAAGTCAGTCAAATGAAATTTCAGTCATGTGAAGTAGACCCATATAAAATATATTGATCATAATAGGAAACCATTTATAGATATATATAAGATGTGATAAGAGTAAAGACATACATATTGACATACAAATTGATAAACTGTGTGTAGATTCCAAAATTTATTCTCAAACACAACAAATTTTATATGTATATATATATATATATATATATATATATATATATATATATATATATATATATATATATATATATATTTTTTTTTTTTTTCAAAACGTTATGCAAAACAGTCTGGCTCTACAAGAAGGTGATAATTTGTCCTACTAATATCCATGTAACTTCAGATACTAAATTTATATATATATAGATAGATAGATAGATAAAGATATAGCTATAGCTATATAAAATAAGCAAATTAGCAATAATGATCTGAGAATGCTTCAGCATAAACTTACAGTACCACTGTATCTGTTATTCACTAGGTCATGTGAGTACAGGGATATTCCTCAGAATTGGAGGCATTAATTTCTTGAACCCATCTTTACGGGGAAAGGGGAATAGGACAAACCCGGAGTCACAGAGACCCATACAGTTACTATCTAGATATGGAAAATAATAGAGAAGTTATTTTGGATAAACTATTGACAGAACTGGAAAGGTTGGGACTTGAATCCATACATCAACATGCATATGTTGAAAATAAGAAGGTGTAATATGATACTCTATAATTATAATAACTACTGTAAATGAAAAAGTGTGCTGTGGAATAATTTTAATTAGACATATTCATTGTTTAATAGGGTCATACACAAAACACTGATCATTAAATTAGTACAACTAGGTATTGATGCACTCTTGAAAAGATGGATAGCTGCACAGCTTACAAATAGGATATGGCAAATGTCATACAGCATCTGGACAGGTGAAACTCTAGCTTACAGTCAGGTTGTCCCACAGGGTGCTGTCATTGGCCCATATTTGTTAAGGTTGTGCCTCTTAGATCTATCTTTTTCATCTGTGGTGTTCTGCAGTCTGTATGCAGATGACTTGAAAATGGATAAACCAATTACATTTGTTAAAGATAGGGTTTGTCAGCAAAAGAACTTGAATAAATTGACCATTTCAGCGTAGGTGAATACTATGCTGATAGAATTCTATTCTGATAAATACATCAAAAGCTAAGAATATGAGATTTGAGAGACACATCTACCAATTGGGTAATGCTGCTTATAAATATATAAAATTATTTATAAAGTCTAGGAAAGCAGAAATAATTAAATCAATGTTTGTTAATTACATTAGACCCAAAAATGAGTATGGAATAACAAAATGGAAACCTTATAAGAAAACAAGAATGGGTTAATTGGAAAGAGTAGAGCAGAACTATACCAAGGACATTCATGGATGTGAAAATTTGGGTTGTTGTGAAAAATTTAAATATCTGAGCTTGTACAGTTCTCATGAAGAAACGTAGGAAGAGACCTTATTCAGGTATGTAATCCATTTACAGACAACTCTGGGAATGTCTGTGGTTATTAAAGATCAGTAGAGAATCCTTTGACTGTATATGTAAAAGATTATATAGGAATGAGAGCTGCACTAACTGGTTCTCTCAGCGAGTAGCTGATCCACAAAATAACTACCAAATTATAATAAAGTAAGCAATAGTTTAGACATTATTAAAACAAAATACAAAACTGACAACCAGCCCAAAAGATGGTAATAAAATAAACAACTTAAACCAAAACCACTAACTTAAATGGGAAAATGAACCAATGACGACTTATTTAGCATTAAAAACTTTTTATTACATATTCGTCAGATAAACTTCTTAGAAAACAAGTGCCCACAATAAAGATATATCAATTTAAAAAACAGCTTCATCCTATCAAAATCATTATGAATCAACCAACAATTAAGCAAATAAGTCATTTAAACAAGTAAAGAAACATAGCAAAAGATACAGTAAAAAAAAATACAAAAAAAAAAAAAATATTGAAGTGTAGTACATATTTTTTTCTTATCTTTTAACTTATCAACCTAAAACCAATAAATAATGGGTCTATGTTAAATCAGTGAATGCTTTAAAAAGCGACCACTGATTTCTCGACCCTCTTTAAGCAAAAGCTGAAAATCCCGAACACTTGGAACAGCATTTTTTTCCCAGGCTGTTCTACAAAGAAAAACATTTCAAAACAGTAACTAAAGTGGGGGCTTCACCCCCCACAACCCTCAATGTGGGGGGCTGTGCCCCCCATACCCCCTACTTTAATATACCAACTCTGAGATCACACCACAGTGGAGGAAATGGCAAAGTCCTGAAAACGGCCCAGCAATTTTTTTCCCTGGGAAAATAATGGCTGTTCCAAGTGTTTGAGATTTTCAGCTTTCACTTAAAGAAGGTCGATAAATCAGCATTCACATTTTTAAGTGTTTGCTGATTTAATATAGACCCTAAATAACCTTTTCACTTAACTTGCAACCTTCGATTCCTTAAAAAACACTTTATATTAATGGTTTCATTTAAACCAGGGGGTTTGTCAAAATCTAACCTGATTTGCCATTTTGTCTCAATGCTTTCTAGTTTGTTTTCATAATCCCCACCCCTTAAGTCATAAGGTGCCTGCTCTATAACCAAAAATAGAAACTTTTTATATCTATCACAGATGGTAGTATGTTTATATAAAGTATTATTGTGACCTTTTTAACTTGATGGAATATAAATGTTCTTTGACCCTTTGTTCCAAACTACATGTTCACGTACCTATGTAAATAAGCTTGACATCCTGAGCATAACCCAATATAAATAATTCCTGATGTCTTATAACTATATCTCTTTTTTAAATATATTGTATAGTTTAAGTGTTCAATAAATATAAAGGAACTAA
This sequence comes from Protopterus annectens, assembly GCF_019279795.1. Taxonomy (NCBI): domain Eukaryota; kingdom Metazoa; phylum Chordata; order Ceratodontiformes; family Protopteridae; genus Protopterus; species Protopterus annectens. Next base: position 1,561,889,978 of record NC_056744.1, read on the forward strand.
CATGTATATCCCTACATATCTTACAAGTTCCACAACTGTACATTCCTATGTCTTTCTCTGTAGTTGGTAAACTTATGTAGGTCTCATTGTTTTCCAGTTCTATCTGACGAAAGCGTAATAAAGAGTTTTTAACATTAAAGAAGTTGTTAGTTTGTTTTCCCATTTAAGTTGGTGGTTTTGGTTTAAGACATTTTTAAAAACAACTTGGACAGTTATAATAGGAATCACTATTTTGGTATATTGTCAAGCTAGAAGGCATTATTGCTTATGCCTGAAATATTTGTATGTATGTATGTATTTATGCAAGTACTTAGGGATGAGAGTGTTCCTTAAGGATGTAGATATATAGGAGTAGAATTGAGAGAAGTTTAGGATGAAGATGGGCATTTATTGTACAAGTGGACAGGGAAAACTGTGATACTGCGAAAAGGAATAGTTGTAAGAATTTTAATATCATCCCATGTGTTTTGTATAATGAGATATACCATACAAGAGGTACATGCATATTAGAGATAAAAAAGTTACATGCTAGATTTATATCCTAACCAGACCAGGAAATACATGAATATTGGAGATTTATTTTGAAATGGAAAAGAGGAAGAATTCAGAGGAGGTATTTGAAATTTGTTAGAGAAGTATGCCAGGGTTTAAAACATATGCAATTGCAATTAGTTTGGTACAAACATTAATAAGGAGAGAATATGAGGGATTGTGCTGGAAGAGGTGAGGAAGATGAGATCGGGTTTGGCAGTTTTGGGAAAAGTAGAAAGAATTATTAAAACAGCAGTGTAGCTATGCATGGGGGTTGACAAACAGGGAGAAGGGGAGAAAATGAACAAAGAAAATATTGACAAAGATAAAAAATTCCTTGATATGTCACTGAAGAAGTGGGAGGAGAGAGTACTGAACATTTTCTAACATATTTTGGAAAATAAAGACGGGGAAGTGTTTTGAAGACTTAAGGAGTTTAATTGAGAAATGAAAACCTTTTTGGTATGAAGAATGCAAAACGGGACTTGTGTTTAGCACTGATAAGTAAGATAATGATATTTTGTTTTAGTTTGTTAAGCAGGAATGTGTACTTGTCTAAAGACCCTTTTCAGCCATGCCCCTGGCAAAAGAGAATAACTACATAATAAGTAGATGTACCTAAATTACAAGACATATAAAACATGGAAATTATTTGCTTTAGTTACATTTTTAAGAAGGCATGAATAAGTACTTATTGAATTAGTACCTGAAAGCATATATATATATATATATATATATATATATATATATATATGTAGATATATATATATATATATATATATATATATATATATATATATATATATATATATATATATATATATATATATATATGTGTGTGTATGTATATATGTATGTGTTCCCTTCAGAATCTCAAAATCCTAAAACATATGATCGAAGTTATAGAACTTAAAAAAATTATGAATGGAGATCTGCATACAGCACGGAACAGAAGATTTCCCTTCTTCTCGCTGTAGTGCGAGCTTGGAGGTGGTATATTTAAGTAGTGGGGGTGTGGGGGGTGCAGGGGGGCTTGCCCCCCTGCAGAAACATTTAAACAATTTTTTTTTTTTTATTTGGGATTTGTTTAGAAATTTCAATATTCCGAAACATTGATCATATGGTCTTGATCTTGATCATATGACATTTGATGTACCGGAATTTCGAGATTCTGAAGTGAATCCATATATATATATATATATATATATATATATATATATATATATATATATATATGTATTACATTTATATGTGTGTGTATGTAAATAAATATAAATGTATATGGCTACAATATTTATAAAGAGTAAGAGAATATCATAACAAGGAAGCAGGTATGTAAAAGGAATCTAGACAATAAATTCATTAAAACAAAATGTTTCATTTAGGGTTTATGCAATAATATGTTTATGTATTTGAAATTCTTTCCTTATGGGATAGAAGGAATAGGATTTTGTCAGCAAAAGTTTTAGAGTTTCTAACTGTTACTATTGAAGTAGTTATAGTTGAATTGTTGAAAGAGGTTTGATTTTAGGGGTGTTGGAATTGAGATGTAATTATAGCCAGTCCTAACTCCTCTGATAGTGCTTTCCAAATGGAGGAGGCAAGTTTATAAAAAATACTTTTTGCATTTAGTAGAAGCCTGTCATGGCTTCTTTGTGAATATTAGTGGAATGAAGTTGAAGTTTGTAATTTGGTGGTAGACAGTAAGAGTTATACAGAGGTTAAAAGATCTTGGGGTACAAGAGGAAAATAAGAGATGTAGAAACTTAGGATACAATGGAAAACAGAAATTGGGATATGTAGAAAGGAGAAGGTGTAGGAAATATGTAGAAGATGAATAAAGAATTGAAAGAACAGGGACAGTACAAAGTTTGTCTTTAAGACTAGCTCATTTGGGACAGACAAATGTAAGAGGAGATGGAATAACATAAAGAAGAGGCAACTTACTAATGACAGGGCAAGTTAAGAGAAAGATAATAATTGAATGAAAGTGGAGAGACAAACAGGGTAAAGATGGAAGAGGTGAAGAGGTGGGTGAAATGAGTAGTGCAAGGGAATTGAAGACTGAGTTGGATTAAGGAATTAAGTAAGTATAGGGGAGAGGATGCAAGGTAGGCAGATGTTTAAAAGAGAAGGGAGATATGTAAAGTCATGGAGAGACAGGGTGAGGGTCACATATGACAGAAGGGTATTCTGGGGACTGTGAATGAAGATGACAGCTCACAGGAGCTTAGAATGAGTGTGTGCTAGATTCTTTATTGTTTATGATGAAACTATTAATCCTGTATTTATTTGGCCTTGTTGGAATGAAGGGCAAAATATGTGGGTGGGGGTTACACATTTAAATGCTTCAAATTATTGTAACAGAACAGTTATTATATTTTCAAAGGACATATATCAGTACTGTTGGAAATGTTGTAGGTGTAGTTACCTGAAAATAATAAAAACTGAAAGGGAAATAAAAGAGAGGAATGAGAGGAACTGCCTTGGCTGCATGTAAAAACTGTGGTACAAGAAAAATTTAACTGCATTCTGAAACATAGCATGGACCAGCTTTTAATGCTGTTCTGTTATTATGATTTAAATTACACTTACAAGACAGGATGAGGTTGGGCCTACAAGTGGTTACAGGTTTCTGCCCGTTAAAGTGAAGAGTGAAGTGTTGCTTAGTAAGTATGGGTGGAAATAGTTTATGCTGAATAATGAGTCACATTTATTTTAAAAAATTGTAATTTTGAATGAAATTCTCAGGATTAGATTATGAGTAACTATGTACAAAAGAGTCATAGTGGGATTCAAAAAGAGGTGCTCAAACCTGTCCAGAATTGTTGTCAAAGCTTATATTGGTTAATAGAAGTGTTATAACAATATGTGCTTGGATTGTACAGTTTCCAAGATATGAAGGCTTAGCAAAAATGTAATTCTGGGTTTTTGTATTGCAATATATTACAGACTGTCCATATTTTTCTCTCATTTTTTATATATTCTTCATACAATGTGTGGTTTTCTGACAAATCATTGAGGACCAAAGTCACTAGATAATAATAGATATCGGAGATTCAGATTTCATATCCTTCAAATAATGCATGCCAATACAAAACATATTATTCTAGCAACTTGCTAAGTGTATAAAATAAATATTTTAAATATGTCCCTATTTTGCAGCCTTTGTCCCTCCATTATTTTTAGCTTTGTCCAGATTTTTTCTGATAAGAGTTTGAGAGGTGTGCTGCTTCCAGTTGCAAGGATCCTATACCTTACGTAGTCCCAAAATGTCAGATTGTAATGTATGAAATTAAGGAATCCATCAAATAACATTCCATACTCAGCTTTTACCAGCCTCTATCACGGTGTTGCTGTATAATTCTGGAAAATACAAATAATCCCTATGAACAAGTAAAACCATGAGAATGCATTACACAGTAGACATCTGTGCACTACAAAATCAAGGTGCTCAGTCTCATTCAATAACCCATATGTCATACCTGTGTACAAGGAAATGGCACAAATTACTGCATCTGAGATTCCCTCATCCACAAACCAGGCAGTAGATATAACAGGACTCCACAAATTTACAACATCACACAAAGATGCAACCTTTTATAGGACAAGCTTTTGAGAAAAAGCTATGAAAAACAATTGTGTCTGCCTCTTGAAATCACATCCAGTTAATATCAGAAATCATCAAAATGTGCTTTAAAACCAAATGAACACCTAGTTCAAATGAATACATGCAATTATTATAGCGATAATGGATAGAGCTGCGTGGTTGGAAACACGTGTAATTATTATAGCGATAATGCGTAGAACTGCATGGTTGGAAACAAATGTTCTAGCTGGTGAGGAGCTGTAATAAGGACAAGAAGGAGAGTATAAATTGTTAGCAGAATGACTTACATACATTTATTCCTAGGTAGACTGTAATAAAGACAAGAAGGAGAGTATAAATTGTTAACAGAATGACTTACATACATTTATTCCTAGGTAGACTAATAAGGACAAGAAGGACAGTATAAATTGTTAACATAATGAGTTACATACATTTATTCCTAGATAGACTGTAATAAGGACAAGAATGACAGTATAAATTGTTAACATAATGACTTACATACATCTATTCCTAGGGAGACTGTAATGAAGACAAGAAGGACAGTATAAATTGTTAACATAATGACTTACATACATTTATTCCTAGGTAGACTAATAAGGATAAGAAGGACAGTAAAAATTGTTAACAAAATGACTTACATACATTTAATCCCAGGTAGACTGTAATAAGGACAAGAAGGACAGTAAAAATTGTTAACAGAATGACTTACATACATTTATTCCTAGGTAGACTGTAATAAGGACAAGAAGGACAGTATAAATTGTTAACATAATGACTTACATACATTTATTCATAGGTAGACTGTAATAAGGACAAGAAGGACAGTATAAATTGTTAACAGAATGACTTACATACATTTATTCCAAGGTAGACTGTAATAAGGACAAGAAGGACAGTATAAATTGTTAACAGAATGACTTGCATACATTTATTCCTAGGTAGACTGTAATAAGGACAAGAAGGACAGTATAAATTGTTATCATAATGACTTAGATACATTTATTCCTAGGTAGACTGTAATAAGGACAAGAAGGACAGTATAAGTTATCATAATGACTTACATACATTTATTCCTAGGTAGACTGTAATAAGGACAGGAAGGACAGTATAAATTGTTAACATAATGACTTACATACATTTATTCCTCGGTAGACTGTAATAAGGACAAGAAGGACAGTATAAATGGTTAACATAATGACTTACATACATTTATTCCTAGGTAGACTGTAATAAGGACAAGAAGGACAATATAAATTGTTAATATAATGACTTACATACATTTATTCCTCGGTAGACTGTAATAAGGACAAGAAGGACAGTATAAATGGTTAACATAATGACTTACATACATTTATTCCTAGGTAGACTATAATAAGGACAAGAAGGGAAGTATAAATTGTTAACATAATGACTTACGTACATTTATTCCTAGGTACACTGTAATAAGGACAAGGACAGTATAAACTGTTAACAGAATGACTTACATACATTTATTCCTTGTTCAATTGTAATAAGGACAAGAAGGACAGTATAAATTGTTAAAAGAATTACTTAAATACATTTATTCCTAGGAAGACTGTAATAAGGACAAGAAGGACAGTATAAATTGTTAACATAATGACTTACATACATTTATTCCTAGGTAGACTGTAATAAGGACAAGAAGGACAGTATAAATTGTTAACATAATGACTTACATACATTTATTCCTAGGTAGACTGTAATAAGGACAAGAAGGACAGTATAAATTGTTAACATAATGACTTACATACATTTATTCCTAGGTAGACTGTAATAAGGACAAGAAGGACAGCATAAATTGTTAACATAATGACTTACATACATTTATTTCTAGGTAGACTGTAATAAGGACAAGAAGGACAGTATAAATTGTTAACATAATGACTTACATACATTTATTCCTAGGTAGACTATAATAAGGACAAGAAGGACAGTATAAATTGTTAACAGAATGACTTAAATTTATTCCTAGGTAGACTGTACAAGAAGGACATTATAAATTGTTAACATAATGACTTACATACATTTATTCCTAGGAAGACTGTAATAATGACAAGAAGGATGGTATAAATTGTTAACATAATGACTTACATACATTTATTCCTAGGTAGACTGTAATAAGAACAAGAAGGAGAGTATAAATTGTTAACATAATGACTTACATACATTTATTCCTAGGTAGACTGTAAAAAGGACAAGAAGGAAAGTATAAATTGTTAACATAATGACTTACATGCATTTATTCGTAGGTAGACTGTAATAAGGACAAGAATGTGAATATAAATTGTTAGCAGAATGACTTACATACATTTATTCCTAGGTAGACTGTAATAAGGACAAGAAGGACAGTATAAATTGTTAACATAATGACTTACATACATTTATTCCTAGGTAGACTGTAATAAGGACAAGAAGGACAGTATAAATTGTTAACATAATGACCTACATACATTTATTCCTAGGTAGACTGTAATAAGGACAAGAAGGACAGCATAAATTGTTAACATAATGACTTACATACATTTATTCCTAGGTAGACTGTAATAAGGACAAGGACAGTATAAACTGTTAACAGAATGACTTACATACATTTATTCCTTGGTCGATTGTAATAAGGACAAGAAGGACAGTATAAATTGTTAACAGAATGACTTACATACATTTATTCCTAGATAGACTGTAATAAGGACAAGAAGGACAGTATAAATTTTTAACAGAATGATTTACATACATTTATTCCTAGGTAGACTGTAATAAGGACAAGAAGGATGGTATAAATTGTTAATATAATGACTTACATACATTTATTCCTAGGTAGACTGTAATAAGGACAAGAAGGACAGTATAAATTGTTAACATAATGACTTACATACATTTATTCCTAGGTAGACTGTAATAAGGACAAGAAGGACAGTATAAATTGTTAACATAATGACTTACATACATTTATTCCTAGGTAGACTGTAATAAGGACAAGAAGGACAGTATAAATTGTTAACATAATGACTTACATACATTTATTCCTAGGTAGACTGTAATAAGGACAAGAAGGACAGTATAAATTGTTAACATAATGACTTACATACATTTATTCCTAGGTAGACTGTAATAAGGACAAGAAGGACAGTATAAATTGTTAACATAATGACTTACATACATTTATTCCTAGGTAGACTGTAATAAGGACAAGAAGGACAGTATAAATTGTTAACAGAATGACTTACATACATTTATTCCTAGGTAGACTGTAATAAGGACAAGAAGGACAGTATAAATTGTTAACATAATGACTTACATACATTTATTCCTAGGTAGACTGTAATAAGGACAAGAAGGACAGTATAAATTGTTAACATAATGACTTACATACATTTATTCCTAGGTAGACTGTAATAAGGACAAGAAGGACAGTATAAATTGTTAACATAATGACTTACAAACATTTATTCCTAGGTAGACTGTAATAAGGACAAGAAGGACAGTATAAATTGTTAACATAATGACTTACATAAATTTATTCCTAGGTAGACTGTAATAAGGACAAGAAGGACAGTATAAATTGTTAACAGAATGACTTAACTTTATTCCTAGGTAGACTGTACAAGAAGGACATTATAAATTGTTAACATAATGACTTACATACATTTATTCCTAGGAAGACTGTAATAATGACAAGAAGGATGGTATAAATTGTTAACATAATGACTTACATACATTTATTCCTAGGTAGACTGTAATAAGAACAAGAAGGAGAGTATAAATTGTTAACATAATGACTTACATACATTTATTCCTAGGTAGACTGTAAAAAGGACAAGAAGGAAGGTATAAATTGTTAACATAATGACTTGCATGCATTTATTCGTAGGTAGACTGTAATAAGGACAAGAACGAGAATATAAATTGTTAGCAGAATGACTTACATACATTTATTCCTAGGTAGACTGTAATAAGGACAAGAAGGACAGTATAAATTGTTAACATAATGACTTACATACATTTATTCCTAGGTAGACTGTAATAAGGACAAGAAGGACAGTATAAATTGTTAACATAATGACCTACATTCATTTATTCCTAGGTAGACTGTAATAAGGACAAGAAGGACAGCATAAATTGTTAACATAATGACTTACATACATTTATTCCTAGGTAGACTGTAATAAGGACAAGGACAGTATAAACTGTTAACAGAATGACTTACATACATTTATTCCTTGGTCGATTGTAATAAGGACAAGAAGGACAGTATAAATTGTTAACAGAATGACTTACACATATTTATTCCTAGATAGACTGTAATAAGGACAAGAAGGACAGTATACATTTTTAGCAGAATGATTTACATACATTTATTCCTAGGTAGACTGTAATAAGGACAAGAAGGATGGTATAAATTGTTAATATAATTACTTACATACATTTATTCCTAGGTAGACTGTAATAAGGACAAGAAGGACAGTATAAATTGTTAACATAAAGACTTACATACATTTATTCCTAGGTAGACTGTAATAAGGACAAGAAGGACAATATAAACTGTTAACAGAATGACTTACATACATTTATTCCTTGGTCGATTGTAATAAGGACAAGAAGGACAGTATAAATTATTAACAGAATGACTTACATACATTTATTCCTAGGTAGACTGTAATAAGGACAAGAAGGACAGTATAAATTGTTAACATAATGACTTACATACATTTATTCCTAGGTAGACTGTAATAAGGACAAGAAGGACAGTATACATTAACAGAATGACTTAAATTTATTCCTAGGTAGACTGTAAAAGAAGGACATTATAAACTGTTAACATAATGACTTACATACATTTATTCCTAGGTAGACTGTAATAAGGACAAGAAGGACTGTATAAATTGTTAACATAATGACTTACATATGTTTATTCCTAGGTAGACTGTAATAATGACAAGAAGGACGGTATAAATTGTTAACATAATGATTTACATACATTTATTCCTAGGTAGGCTGTAATAAGGACAAGAAGGAAGGTATAAATTGTTAACATAATGACTTACATACATTTATTCCTAGGTAGACTGTAATAAGGACAAAAAGTAGAGTATAAATTGTTAGCAGAATGACTTACATACATTTATTCCTAGGTAGACTGTAATAAGGACAAGAAGGACAGTATAAATTGTTAACATAATGACTTACATACATTTATTCCTAGTTAGACTGCAATAAGGACAAGAAGGACAGTATAAATTGTTAACATAATGACTTACATACATGTATTCCTAGGTAGACTGTAATAAGGACATGAAGGACAGTATAAATTGTTAACATAATGACTTACATACATTTATTCCTAGGTAGACTGTAATAATGACAAGAAGGACGGTATAAATTGTTAACATAATGACTTACGTACATTTATTCCTAGGTAGACTGTAAAAATAAGAAGAAGGAGAGTATAAATTGTTAACATAATGACTTACATATGTTTATTCCTAGGTAGACTGTAATAATTACAAGAAGGATGGTATAAATTGTTAACATAATGATTTACATACATTTATTCCTAGGTAGACTGTAATAAGGACAAGAAGGACAGTATAAATTGTTAACATAATGACTTACGTATATTTATTCCTAGGTAGACTGTAATAATGACAAGAAGGACGGTATAAATTGTTAACATAATGACTTACATACATTTATTCCTAGGTATACTGTAATAAGAACAAGAAGGAGAATATTAATTGTTAACATAATGACTTACATATGTTTATTCCTAGGTAGACTGTAATAATGACAAGAAGGACGGTATAAATTGTTAACATAATGATTTACATACATTTATTCCTAGGTAGACTGTAATAAGGACAAGAAGGAAGGCATAAATTGTTAACATAATGACTTACATACATTTATTCCTAGGTAGACTGTAATAAGGACAAGAAAGACAGTATAAATTGTTAACAGAATGACTTAAATTTATTCCTAGGTAGACTGTACAAGAAGGACATTATAAATTGTTAACATAATGACTTACATACATTTATTCCTAGGTAGAGTGTAATAAGGACAAGAAGGACAGTATAAATTGTTAACATAATGACTTACATATGTTTATTCCTAGGTAGACTGTAATAATGACAAGAAGGATGGTATAAATTGTTAACATAATGATTTACATACATTTATTCCTAGGTAGACTGTAATAAGGACAAGAAGGAAGGTATAACTTGTTAACATAATGACTTACATACATTTATTCCTAGGTAGACTGTAATAAGGACAAGAAGTAGAGTATAAATTGTTAGCAGAATGACTTACATACATTTATTCCTAGGTAGACTGTAATAAGGACAAGAAGGACAGTATAAATTGTTAACATAATGACTTACATACATTTATTCCTAGTTAGACTGCAATAAGGACAAGAAGGACAGTATAAATTGTTAACATAATGACTTACATACATTTATTCCTAGGTAGACTGTAATGAGGACAAGAAGGACAGTATAAATTGTTAACATAATGACTTACATACATTTATTCCTAGGTAGACTGTAATAATGACAAGAAGGACGGTATAAATTGTTAACATAATGACTTACATACATTTATTCCTAGGTAGACTGTAATAATAAGAAGAAGGAGAGTATAAATTGTTAACATAATGACTTACATATGTTTATTCCTAGGTAGACTGTAATAATTACAAGAAGGATGGTATAAATTGTTAACATAATGATTTACATACATTTATTCCTAGGTAGACTGTAATAAGGACAAGAAGGACAGTATAAATTGTTAACATAATGACTTACATACATTTATTCCTAGGTATACTGTAATAAGAACAAGAAGGAGAATATAAATTGTTAACATAATAACTTACATATGTTTATTCCTAGGTAGACTGTAATAATGACAAGAAGGACGGTATAAATTGTTAACATAATGATTTACATACATTTATTCCTAGGTAGACTGTAATAAGGACAAGAAGGAAGGCATAAATTGTTAAAATAATGACTTACATACATTTATTCCTAGATAGACTGTAATAAGGACAAGAAAGACAGTATAAATTGTTAACAGAATGATTTAAATTTATTCCTAGGTAGACTGTACAAGAAGGACATTATAAATTGTTAACATAATGACTTACATACATTTATTCCTAGGTAGACTGTAATAAGGACAAGAAGGACAGTATAAATTGTTAACATAATGACTTACATATGTTTATTCCTAGGTAGACTGTAATAATGACAAGAAGGATTGTATAAATTGTTAACATAATGATTTACATACATTTATTCCTAGGTAGACTGTAATAAGGACAAGAAGGAATGTATAACTTGTTAACATAATGACTTACATACATTTATTCCTAGGTAAACTGTAATAAGGACAAGAAGTAGAGTATAAATTGTTAGCAGAATGACTTACATACATTTATTCCTAGGTAGACTGTAATAAGGACAAGAAGGACAGTATAAATTGTTAACATAAGGGGCAGGATTCACGAAGCCTCCGTGTAAGAGATACATGGCTTACACGGAGGCTGCAGTTAAACGGTGTGACATCAGCATGTCATGCATATGCATGAGGGCATGCTGAATCACACAGAAGGCTAACATGGTCCATGGGAGACAGTAGGGGGCATGTCCGTAGGCCGAGCCCTGCAAGCGGACACGCCCCCAGAAGAGTAAAATTGCCCAAAGTAAACACCCACGACAGAGGCCATGGAAATGTGAATAAACACAACTCAACACATGCCCCCACAGACTATGAACATAAAATATATAAATGAACATGTCATATATTTTTTTAAATCATAAAGATGTTTGCCCATGAGTGCACTCATTTGCGCGGGCATGCCCACAGCTTAGCCACAGTTAGCAGTCAGTGGAAAAGGATATAAGAACTAAATATGCAAAGTAAGCCAAGAAGCAATAGTGTAGCGGTAGAGACGTCGGCTGAAAAGCAGGCATTCATGGTTCGAGCCCCCACAACATCAATTTTATTTTTAGTAAAATAAGCATGAAACAAGTCCCTGACAAATATGTACACATATAAAATCATAGTTTATGTAAAATGTAATTAAATAGTCCATTTATTTTGAAGAAATGTGAGATAACAAAACAATAAAAAATGTGAGATGTGCCTATAGCTGAGCTACAGTTTATCAAGGTGAGTGCATCTGCCCGTAGGTGAGCAGTGGTTTAACAGGTGTAAAATGAGTGCCCGTAGGTGAGCAGTGGTTTAACAGGTGTAAAATGAGTGCCTGTAGTTGAGCAGTGGTTTAACACGCTGAAAATGTGTGCCCCTAACTGAGCTGAGCGTAATATGCGTGCTAACAGCCAAATGAAGCGTAAACCAGCATGCCTCGTTTGCGCGGAGCTGCGCGCCACGCCAACAAGCTAACCAACGGGCAACGTTGAGCAAGCTGTATCAAAACTGTCTTTACACAGACACACCCCCTAGCCTGTCTAGGCAGTCATAAAAAATAAAAAACCGTGGCCAGGTTCGAACCCAGGATACTATACACCATAGTCAAGGTACTGAACCACATAGCCATGACAGCAGTACCTATCAATGCAGTAATAGCAAATATATAGGAATGAATACAAAGTGGAGCATGACAAAGCAGGTTTTGTGAAGTTGATACAATTCCAAAATGGCCAATCACAGATATGTGGGAAAACGGCCTATATAAGCCCCATAGGTGGGAATACACAGCATAAACGATTGTAGAACTGACTTGCAGCCAGAATGACAGGAGTAGGTGAGGGTAGTTGCTTTCGAGCACAGAGGTGGGGCATTGAGGAGTCCAGATACATGGTCTGGCTCTTAGTCCACAATCATGAGGCCCAACTCATGCAGGGCCAGGTCCTGTGGGGAGCATATAGGGCTGAGGCGTGGGACCGGTTGGCTCATGATCTCACCAGTGCCACAGGGATTCCAAGGACTGGTGAGCAGGTTCATCACCACCATGCGGACCTGAAGAGGTGCAAGCAGGACCAATTGAACCTTTGGATCCAGGAGGCCCGGCAAATGCCCAACGCCCCACTACTGAGTAAGTTACATGTAATTATGTATGTAAGAAATTAAACTAGCTGATATTATGGAGATGTGTATTCCAATATTACTTCATTTATATTACAGCTGCAGGTGTCAGTTCTGTGAACCGCAGAGCCTATGGCGATAGGCTGGTGCGGTTGCGCCACCAGGCAGGTCAGTAATCCACTCCCAGTAACTGTAAAGAAATATAAAAGTATGACAGTTAGCAAAAGAGTGCAGTGTAGTCACTAAGTAATAGAATGTGCAAGTAACAAGTGTAAGAGTGTATGCAAGTATTGCTTGATTACAAAAGTGTGTTGCAGTCTGTAATCCAAACAGAAAAATGAAAATGTCTGAAATAAAGTCTAAAATAAAGATGCCCCACCTGTAATATAATAGTACACAACCTGCAGCAGGCTGAAAGGTACAGCTGCAGAAGATGAGTAAATCACGTGTGAAATATACCCCTGTTGAAATACTGAAACATGACAGAAGTGAGACTGCTGGAAAGGATTGCAATAACTACAGGTAAAACATGTCAATAAAGCCTAGAAGTAAGTACCATCCTGAATAGTAAAATGAAAACAAGTGAGAGAGTGTGAGAAAGTGTTATGAATCCACCAATAAAGTAGTAATAACCCCTGAATAAAGTATACTGCAGTCAGTACAGAATGAAATGCATGTGAGAAGCAAAACCAAACAGCGAAATCTGTTCAAAGTGTTGCTGCAGCTGGAATGTGTATCCCAAAATCTGGATATGTTGCTCTCAGTCTGCAATATGCAGATAGTATGATTGTCTGACATACCAAACATCCACAGTTGTCTATAGCTATATAAAGCAAATGTAGCAGGATGATGTAGCTGAAAAAAGCCAGATATGAATGTGTATGAAGCACAATAAAATGTATATTGATGTAGCAGTAACAGTCCTATCACCAAATGGAAGTAGTTATCATATAGGAAACTGTAGTTAGAACAGTAGTGTGTGTATATATGTGCAGCTATTAGAAATGTACAGCATATGTATTGGTATTCGAAGGTGTTAATATTATTTTCTTCACCCCACCCTATAACCACATATAACCCATTCCACGTGAAAATGGTATGTGCAATCACAATTAACACCCCTGGACATTTGTCCTGTTGGGTCATAAATATTTGCATGTCCGTTGATGCATCTGCCCTGTTCATACATCCAAACCTGATGGCCTGTTGCCATCAATCAACCCTGCATGTTGTTGGACTGTGTATTGCTGTTCAAATTATGCATGTGTTATGCTCGCTGTTCAATGGTGTGAATATCTGGGTGTTTGGTTAATGGGAATACTAATGCATGCTGTTACAACTAATTGTGAATGGTATTATATGTTACTAACCCAAACTGTCATGACATAGGACGACAGGGAAGGCGGGTTCCAGCGGACCCACCTCTCCCACCTCAGCTGGCGAGTGCACCTGGCACTAGTGCCCAGTCTGGACCCTCCTCCAGTGGCCCTGTGCCACCTGGGGGTGGAAGCGCTGCAGGGGATGGGGCTCGTCCCCCCTCTGCAAGTGTGGCCGGAGGAGAACCACCACTCACCCACCGTAGCATCCGGACTGTGGTGCGTAGGGACATCCAGGACTCTGTTTTTGGGCCCCTACGCCAGCTTGAGGCACAGGTGGCACAACTTATGGGCATGCCTGTTGCCCGGCCTACACAGCCCCCAGCACAGCCCTGTCCTGGGCAGTGAAGGAACAGTGGCAACTGCCCATGGGTGGGGATATCAGTTCCACTGTTGCCAGCTGTGGGCTCATGGGTTCTGGATATCCAAACCTCCATCCCCGTCAATTGTGTAAGCCCCACATGTGTCATACACCGCCCCTGTATGCGTCTTGTTTGTCTTGTCTGTTGACCTACCCAACCTACCTCCCCAGCTATACCGACTTCCTTCACCTGACATACCACTCTCACCTGAAAAAAAAAAAAAAAAAGGCACTCTGTACCCACAAAAAAATTACACCCCATACATAGCTGCCCATTCCGCACACATGTCTGCTGGACATGGAAACTATCAATTACAATTGGCTGTACAACAAGTATTACTGTTGTCCTGACACCTCTCTCAGGGGTGGAAGGTTTCAAATGTCACACCAAATTACATACATATGCACAGCTGTTGCTGATGAAGAAATGGGCAGCTATGGGCCTTACCTACATCCCTCCTGCAAATCCCAAGCTTGTTTCCCTACTGTCTTACCCTCTTTGTGACCCCTTTTTCACCACTTTCCTGTCTCCCCATTTTCATTTCTTTCAAAGAAAATAGCGCGGGTGTGTGCCAGAGTAAGCAGTGTTAAGCGGTTGTAAGCGGGTGTGCGCGGAGCTGAACGCCAGTGCGCATGCGTGAGCTCCGCGCAAACCAGCGCTAACCCGGTTACAACCGCTTAAAAGTGCCTTAGTCACTCTGATTGACAGGTCCTGTAGTCAGTTCAAAAGCAAAATAAAATCCCACTGTCAGTCCCGAACCAAGGACCTTGGAAACAACAGTCTGCATGACCTACCACTAAGCCATGACTTTTACACAAGAACATTGTGCTAAAATAAATATATCATGTAATAGTAGGAATGAATGTAAAGGGAATATAGGATGTGTAGTACACAAAGCATGTCATTTAGAATTACTGTCAAAACTAGTGGATTTCCATAATAGCAGTGTGTGAACTGAAACAGCCATGCTAGTTGGTAGCTAGTAGGTAATAATGTCAGTTAATGTACATATATAAATGTATGTATATTTACACACATATATATATATATATATATATATATATATATATATATATATATATATATAGTTGTAGGTGTCATTGTGCATACACACTTACTACAGGGAACAGGAGAGAGGAATGGAGAAATGTGAATCTACAACTCAGCCTGAATCATGAGAGAGATACTAACCTTTACACTCACAGAACAGTATCCACAGCATACCAGCATGGTCCCCGCCCTTACAATCTGAAAGGGCAATGCCTGTCTCACATACCCTTTTATAGCACTGTCCTGAAATCACAGTGAGAACTGCAATCAGTACACAACTGGCTGCATGCAATTAGCAAATGCTGGCTTACAATTGGTGCAGAGGCCATCACATGGACCTATGCAGATACCTACAAAAGCATCCTGTACTAACACTCCACACATGCAATACGTTCATTGCACTGTCTGAAAGCAGACAGAGGGAGAGAGACAGACAGAGACAGAGACAGAGAGTGAGAGAAAAAAAAAAACACACGCTACACACTGAGTCTAAGCTGTCATCAGTGACAGTAGCAAGCCGTGCCAGCAGCAGCAGGAAGCAGAAGTAGTGGTAACGCAACCAGCTGCAACAAACACAGGTAATGTAAAGTAGCAGGTTAATAGTCTACATACTGTGAACCCTCCAAATAAGTCATAGGTCTGTATCTATAGGTATGTCCATGTGATATGTTGTGTGTACGTAGTTCCACCAAAAGGGGATGACTATACATTACATGTCAGTCAGTGTTAGGCCATGATCCTGGCAGCAGTTGTCTGTGCGTTGCCCTCATCAATGGCTGTAGTGACTGTTTTGAAAGGTCAGCCAGGTTCAAAAGGCAGGATCAGCCCATCACAAAGGCAAACTGGCCAGGAACAAGTGTCTGCAGGTACCCAATATCGCTGTATATGCGTCCCATACTGAATAATTCCATAGCTTAGCAGACCAGGCCGGTTATGCTTATGATGTGGTAGTTCCCAAGGTCAGTAGAGGTGCCTCCTTAGTGGTGTGGGACCACTGTTGCTGTATGCCAGTGTTCAGGTACATATCCTGTAGTACGGCAAAGGTTAAATATCAGTCTTATATGCGGTTGTATGCCCTCTTGGAGTGCACATAGCACACATCCAGGGATACCATCAGGTCACAGTGAGGCTGTGTGTTCTGCTTTGCTGAGGGTGGCCCTCACCTGGACATGTGAGATGATAGGGAGGTTACATTCAGCTGTGATAAGTATTTCTACTTGTGGGGGAGAAGGAGGGGGGATACATGCACCGAACCTGTCTGCAAGAATGTTGCCAATATCTGTGTGTTCGGTGAATGTTAAGTAGGTGTGTATTAACTCAGAGCATATCTGAGGCGTTTGGTCCATATGTGTAACATAACTGAAGAAGGCCTTGTGGTTATCTATAGTGTTTGTGGCCATTTCCCTCCCAGAGTAGGCTGTGGCCATTGTTATGAGAGACTGTAGCGTATTACCAGTGCTGACCATAGATGCCTTCCCTTAATGTGAATCTGCTCTGTCCTGCAGTAGCCTCCTGCTATTGTTATACAATCTGCCTCTGGTTGGGGTCCACCGGACAGGATGCCTAACCTTTGTGCATAGGGTCTGGGTTAGAAATGTGTGTGCAAGTTCCATGCAATCTGTGGGATGTCCATGGTAAGCATTCACAAAGGGGTCAGCAGTGTAGGTTGTGGCTTCCACTGGCCCAGTGGGCTGCATGGATACCATCTCAGTCCTAACAAGTGAATAACTGTCTAATCACATACATATCAAAGTAGTCTACTGTGCTGGTGGTGGTGGTGGGATATGTATATCCAGGCCGAGTAACTTGTGTCCAGATCACACTAGTGGATGGCGTTCCACATACAGTACCTTGGTATGAACCCCCAGAGTGAGGTTGTGCATTGGACCTGTCACAGTGTGCTGACCGATGGGGCATGCTACTATGTTGTATGGAATGTGGCAGGTATTGTTGCACAGGTGTTGGCTGAGCACTGATATCTGGCCATGTACTTGTGTATCCACCACGAGACACACACATGCAACATATGGGAGTAGTAGTATATCACTACACTTGAGTATCATGTATAGTATGTGTGCCATATATTGCTGACATAGTCTGCTGATATCCTGTTTGTGTTCTCTTCCAGGGAGATGGCGCGTCAGCGTAATCCCGCCTACTCTGCAGCAGAAGATGAGGAGATACACCAGAGCCTGGTGCGGGAGTATGACATACTGTTTTCCCGCACCAGCCAGAATCAGCAGGAGAGGGCTGCACTGTGGCAAGACCTTGTCCATAGGGTAAATGACATTGGCACGCATAATAGGACATATGAGCAGGTACGACATCACTGCAGTGATTTAATCAGAAATATCCATCAGCGTGCATCGGATATCCACAGGCAACAGTTTGCCACAGGAGGTGGGGTGGCCACACATCCCCCCCTCACCAGACTGGAGGGGCTACTCCTAAGTGTTGTGGCTCCAGCCCCGGAACAGCAACAGCAATACACCTGCATCATGATGGAGGCTGGATCCACACAGCAGCACGACATGGAGCGTGCAGGTAATATGCCATTTGTACACTTGATTGTTCTGTACACTGTTAGTTTATGCATGTGTAAGGTGTGTCCGTGGTATGTAGCTGTCAACATAGTATGTAATTGTGCATGTGTGATACTGGCAATATCAGCAGCTGACGTGTGAAAGGCAACTGGTGTACTACTGCACTGTATCATATGCAGTATCAATGGCACAGTTGTGCCCACTGACATTAATCTCCTCATTTCTGCAGGTCCCTCCGGGGTTACACTAAGGCAGGCCATCCATGCTGGTGAGTGTGTTTAACAATACCTATAATAGTCCTGATAGTGCTAGTAATACTAGTGTAACTCAGTAGTGCTCTGTGTGTATACTGCAGGGTGTGCATGTGTGAATGTGTGCAGGTGTGCCTGTGTCCACGTGTGCATGTGTGCATGTGTGCATGTGTGCATGTGTGCCTGTGTCCACGTGTGCATGTGTGCATGTGTGCCTGCGTCCACGTGTGCATGTGTGCATGTGTCCACGTGTGCATGTGTGCATGTGTACACGTGTTCATGTGTGCATGTGTCCACGTGTGCATGTGTGCATATGTGCATGTGTGCCTGTGTGCATGTGTGCTTGTGTGCATGTGTGCATGTGTGCATGTGTCCACGTGTGCATGTGTGCATAAGTGCATCACTGGTAACATTGTGTGGACACTGTAAACTGTGTTTCCTGTCTTCCTCCCACAGGTTCTGGTGCTGCTCTGGTGTCCTGCAGCAGGGAACCTGAATCTGGTGCCACAGGTACTGGTAATGATGATATCTGTATAATGGCACAGGAAGGTGTGTCAGGGTCCGCCATTGGTCAGCCAATTGACAGTACACAGCTGTCAACCCCATCATTGTGCACAGTCATCCTGCAGTACATCCTTTGTCACCATTGTCCCTAGGTGATGGACAGGATACAGTGGGCATTGACCAGGGTAATGTGGTATCTGTGGCACATGCTTCCCCACACAGCAGCCATGGGCAGGGTCCTGCGATGGTACCACACAGACAGTTGCCCATGGGTTCTCGTGGGAGCATCCGTGGGCGTACTGCCTCTGGCAGACGTGCCTAAAGAGGTCTGTCAACCTCAGCTATGTTTCAGGCTGTCATGCAGGCCAGCCGCATATGGAAAGGTACACCAGACAGGGTCTGAGGGAGCTGAGAGCATGTCGCACAGCCATGACTGACAGTATGCGTGACATCGCGGATGCTATCCTTAATTTCACCAATGTCATAGACAGACGTTTTGGGGACATATTACAGCAGTTCCACAACCAAATGTCCATGAGCCAGGGCAATGGTTGGCGGTTCCGGCATTGACGTGGCTGTATGCCAGCAACAGCAGCAGCTGGCAGTCGGCACGGATGACAACAGGCCCGCGCACGCCCCCATAGTGCCAGCAGCAGCCCCAGCAATGCTGGGTCTGTGCTGTCATCGGAATGCCCCAGGAGACCACGTGCACGTGGCTCTGGACAGTCCCAACAGAGACCTGTGTCCAGTCAACACACTCCCGCTTCTGATGACAGTACTCAGTCTGGCTTAGTACTGGATACGGTCCATAGCACCCCTGCCAGGCACAGGTACCGTGTCCATGCCCACAGACACTGATCTGTATGACCTGCCAGGTGCAGTCTGTGGCTGTCCACAAACCCCTGTATATGGCAGCCATGAGGTGGAACTGTGTGTGCGTGCATACACACATGCGAAATGTTAACACCTAGGGCTACCACATACACGCACACACTGCACCAACAGTGCCCCACCCTGTACTGCTGTCCCTCACTAACACACATACACACACATGTCAATTGGTGGTATCAGTGGCAGACTCAGGCATACCTAATTCACACCCTGTGCATATGATGAAACTGTGCCATCTCCTGCAATCTCCTACAGCAGTGCAGGAACAGGGAAACACGTTGCTGATGCACAGGGTGACTACATAGAAGTGTATTAGTAGTATCATGTTGGTAACAGTACAGTGTGTTGATATTAAAGTGTGTATATCCCAGCATGCCTGATGCAGCCATAGTACGTACCAAAGTGTAACAGCTGAACATTATTGCATACCGGTGGTAAGGATGTCAACAGATAGCCACATACATGGGTAGCACAGGGGGGAAGCTAATGCAAGTAGTGATATGCAATGATGGACATGTACAGTAATGGTGGAAAGTTGCCCACAACGACTATGCAATGTGGATGTTTGCGCATGTTGATATGTGTGCAGTACCAATGTAATCCAAATCACAATTAACTATGACATAATATCAGTTCTACCATGGGCATCTGCACTGTGCATTCCTGGGTACATGTTGATAGTGCCTACATATTTGCACTGTTACCTACTGTTAGTGTTACCCCTTCTTTGTTGTACAATGGACTACTTCCAGCCCTGCTTACTGTAGCTTTGTTTGCATGCATGTTCGCTTGGGGTTCCCTGGAACACTGCTTCCACCTGCAATGCAGAGTTACAGTGCTTCTGTGGACTCCTAGTGACATCTGCATAGCGTATGATACGTATGTCAAGTTTACACATGACAGAACATCACTGTCTGTCCTGTTCGCATGTACGTTGCCTGTGACACATTGCACATGTCTTACCTGGCATTTACCCACGTGTGCAGTCATATATGCCAGTGCTATGAAACAGTAGCGGTACACCCACACATACACACCTTCAGTATGTTGTTCCCCATTGGCCCTATGTGTTGGTACTCACCATGGCAATCACACTACTAGGGTAGCATGTGCAAAGGTAACCTGTGAATCACCTCTATGGTCCAGTTGTGGTTTATGTGAGTCATGTGGCAATGTCACAGCTGCCACATGTATGCAGTCAACCATCACCCTTGGCCGGGAACGTACAACACGTGTGGGATGCCACCACATAGCCAATCTAGGGACTGAGCACTTTGAACCCAGTAATGCCATACCCTGTCAGGTGGCATGTCATACTACAGTGACTTCAATACCAGTCAGACATAGACACGCACTGAGAGCAAGCTGCACACATTGGGGCATACGTGGGGACTCAGAATAGCATCCTGCCTGAGCATCACACACCTCTGCAGCTGGCACACAGGCATATGTTACGTCAGAACAGAGCACATGCCACACATGGCACACACATCCCGTATGCCACACACTCACAGCCTGTAGGGCTACACAACACACCTGCTACAGATGTGTCAGGTACCTCTCTTGGCTGCTGCAGTGGGGTCCCGCTCAACAGGCTGTACATGGTGAAGGTCACAGTGATATGCCTCTGGGGCACTATGGTCCACCACAAAACACATGCATACAGGTCAGTCAGAGGCATGGACACATATGACTCAGTCATTGACCATGCCACTATGGATGACCTGAGACATACCTCCCTGGACTACATGATAGGGAACATAGAAGGGATCTCTCAGCATGTGGCATGGGCCAGTATGAGCCTGATCTTGGTTGCCATCATACCCTCACCAGGTATGCTACCACTATATGTAGGAAGGGTGTTCTATGTCTACATTCTGCCCAGTCTCCAATGTCATTCATAGGGTATCCACTGACTGTCAACGTGTGCTTACATGCTAGGGAAGCCACAATGATGTGCAAGGGGCAGCTTGCACGTGACACCCATGGCCCAATGTATATTGGTGAAGCCCCTTGATACACACATACTGCCTTATGCTGCAGGACACGGATTACATAGCCACCTCCGCGGGTATCACACAGGATAGGACACTAACAGTGATGCTACACAACACCAGCAGTGTACACTGCAAGATGCATGCACTGGACACTGTCCTCAGCATGGTGAACTGCAATGTCTGTGCAGTACCAGAGTCCTGATTCATGGCTCACAGGTGCAACCCATCACTGCCAGATTATACCTCATACCGTGCCTGTCGTCCCCTACACATGTAACACACATGGACAGGGGGGTGGTATCTCAAGGCACCACAGATACACACACCTCCAGGTTGTTGGCACAGCACAAAGCATCAGGGCCTATTCATGTGCAGTTAACAGTGTGTCAGACTGCCGTCTGGTTCATAGCCTGGCACACACAACCCTCCCATACACAGGAAACCCACCTATCCTCCATAACAACACTGGCAATATGACAGTCTCAAGAGCTGTCTTTATATGGCTGGACTGCATCCAGCCAAACATTGTGCGTGAGCATTACTGTAGCTACAACACACTAGTTGAAGGGTTCCCAGCATGTGGTCACTGAATTGCAGTGGAATGACATGTTACCACTCCCACAACAGGTGGGAACATGCAGCACCTGTACATCAACTACATGTAGACTATATGGCCCAGACCAGATGTGTATCCCCTGCTGTAGGTATTTTACCATATACACCCACACTGTATAGACACATACCACGTGCGGCCCCTGCACAGTAAGACACAGTCATATTGTTATGCATTGCAAATACCATTTATCCACTTGAGGCATGTGTCAGACATGGTAACTACTGCAGGTCACAGGTATTTATGTGCATGTGTCACACACATACATCATGTGTGCATTGCCATTGCTGGTTTAGGCAATGGCATGCATTGTTATGCACAAAGACCCACACAAGGTCATAATGTGTGACACAACCACATGTGGCAGTTGTGGGTTACCAAAACATACCTATCTGTACTCTGACAATGGTAATAGACCCAGTAGCAGAGTGCACTATTGGCATTACTGGCCAACTAGCCCTGTTTGGCTGTGCTGATAGTGTGGTGACATCCCCTGTGTTTACTGGGGGAATATGAAGCATCTGGTGTATTGTAGTACTTGCCAAAAGGAACTGTTCTCTCACACTTGCATTTACACACACACACTTACCATTTGCAGGATTCATACCCCTACCTAACTAAGTTACAACACGTGAGAAAGACGCATTAGCGAAGTGCACTATTCGGATTACTAAGAGGTTCCTCTTCTCTGGCTTTACTTATAGGGTGCTGACATCATCAGTGTTTTGAAAGGGTAATGTGCATCAGGTAGTGTGATCTCCTGATTACCAAAACTAACATGTTTTTCATACAGAATTGCACACACACAAACTCCACACATCCAAACACATACACACTTGCAGGTTTCAAACCCCTACCTAATTATGTTATGACACTTGAGAGTGACGCTGTAGGAGACTGCACTATTCAGATTGCTGGTAGGTGTTTTTTTCTCCAGCTGTATGTATAGGGTGCTGACATCATCACTGTTTGGAAAGGGTAATGTGCATCATGTAGTGTGATCTTCTGATTGCAAAAAAGCACGTTTTTCATATAGAATTGCACACACACACCTCCCCACATCCAAACACACACACTTGCAGGTTTCAAACTCCTATCTAACTATGTTATGACACTCATGACAGATGCATTAGCAGAGTGTACTATTCAAACTACTGAGATGTTTTCCTTCTCCTGCTGTACTTATAGGGTGCTGACATCATCCGTGCTGAGATAGGAGAATGTGCACCCTGTAGAGTGCGTTCACAGTTGCCAAAAGGGACATCTCACTCACACAGACTTGCACACACACTAACCCCCCTCCACACACACTGGGAAGTTGCAGGATTCAAACCCCTATCTAACTACGCTATGACACTCGGGACAGATGCATTAGCAGAGCGCGCTATTTGAATTACTGGGAGGTTTTCCTTCTCCTGCTGTACTTATAGGGTGCTGACATCATCCGTGCTGACATAGGGGAATGTGCACCCTGTAGAGTGCTTTCACAGTTGCCAAAAGGGACATCTCCCTCACACAGACTTACACATACAATAACCCCCCTCCACACACACTGGGCAGTTGCAGGATTCAAACCCCTACCTAACTATGTCATGACACTCATGACAGATGCATTAGCAGAGCGCGCTATTTGAATTACTGAGAGATTTCCCTTCTCCTGCTATACTTATAGGGTGCTGACATCATCCGTGCTGAGATAGGGGAATGTGCACCCTGTAGAGTGCTTTCACAGTTGCCAAAAGGGACATCTTCATCACACACACTAACCCCCCTCCACACACACTGAGCAGCTGCAGGATTCAAACCCCTATTTAACTATGTTATGACACTCGTGACAGACCCATTAGCAGAGCACGCTATTCAAATTATTGAGAGGTTTCTCTTCTCCTGCTTTACTTATAGGGTGCTGACATCATCCGTGCTGAGATAGGGGAATGTGCACCCTGTAGAGTGCTTTCACAGTTGCCAAAAGGGACATCTTCCTCACACAGACTTGCACACACATCAACCCTGCTCACCCCCCCCACACACACACACACAAAGCAATTGCATGGTTCGAACTCCTACCTACCTATATTATGACACTTGAGGAAGACGCATTAGCAGAGCGCACTAACCGAATTACTGGGCATCTGGTCTGCACCTGCAGTATTTATAGGGTGCTGACATCTTTATTTCTACAGAGGTATGTACATCTAGTACTACCTGTCAGGTGGGGGATAGCATATATATGCATTTGCAGCCACCTACGTCAGGGTCAGATATGCACATCGCACTGGCAGGTTATGTTCTATACCATGCTTCATGACCACAGGACCTGTAACACACAACACAACCAGTCTAGAACACCACACCCACATCCAGGACACACACTTAGCTTCCCTGGGAACAGTGCTGGGATATGCATGTGTTCACATACACCATTCCAGTTGTTAACATTAGGTACAGGCATATTGTGTGTGAGAACCACTCAGGCCTCTACCACTTTACCCTACAGCCACTACAATTTGTGGGTCCATGTGCTATGGCAGAACCACACACCACAGCCACATGGGGGAATACATATTGCACCTGTCCATCTGCAACATGGGTACTCACTGTTCCACACCAGAGGTAGACCACCATTGTTGATATCTGACCATACCCATCTTTCCCTGGACATCCATATCCCATCCCCACCCCCAGGTAAGGTTGTCACTGCACACAAACTGTATTTAGCACAAGCAGACTCTACACTTGTGAAGACTGGGGTGGACGACTTCGAAGGACCCATGCTGGGGGACTATACTGGCCACTCAG
This sequence comes from Protopterus annectens, assembly GCF_019279795.1. NCBI lineage: Eukaryota > Metazoa > Chordata > Ceratodontiformes > Protopteridae > Protopterus > Protopterus annectens. The sequence continues at coordinate 1,561,915,580 of NC_056744.1, forward strand.
CATAATCCTTGACAATTGCATTCTATGAGCATGTGTACGGTTTGCATTGATCATGCTATCCCACATATACCCATGACTGCTCCACAACAAGACACCTGTCAGGTGTACACCAGCCATATATGAGCCGTCCAACAGACAGAGTGAGCTAATACATTGCAGAGCTGTAGCCCACAGAGGGAGGACATCTGTGAACAGTTCCAGCACGGCACTTCATTCACACATAATCATCACAACACAGTGTTGACAGTGGAATTGTCCAGACAATGCAGATAGGGCTCCCCTCAGTCTGTTAATGAAGGCCACTTACTGTTAGAGATCCTCAGCAACCCTCTTCCAGCACACACCAACAACATGGCTGTGGCTTAGCACATTCAAACCCTGGGATCTCCACTGTGCCCCTGCTTGACAGAGGCACAGCTCACTAGCCTCACATGTTGCCTTATGTGACCTACTTTACAGTGGCACAGTAGCCTACTGTACTGGGGATGCAGATGCCAAGCACACTCTGGCTGAGCTGTCATTCCCTAGGGCAACAAGCCTAGTATTGACCTCTACACCCATATGTTCAATTGTCAGATGCACAATATTTGTTGTGCTGCTCTACTGTTTGCAGGTCTTTATTGCCATAGCATTCCCTGTTCCTATGACCAACTTGTGTATCTGTGGAAGATGTTTGCATATGACGCGATCCACTATATCACTTATGTCTCTGTAGTCATTTACTGTGTGCACTGGGCAGATTGCTGTGTTGTGGTTGGTTCCTGGAATGACATTACAAATACCAGATATGTGTGGCCAACTGCTAAACGGAGATATGGCCTAAGTGTGTGAGCATGCCCAGTTCAGCCTTTCCACGGCATGTTGTCTGACATATGCCTCATTTATCAAAGTGTGCAAGCATGCCCAGTGTGAGCTTTCCATATGTTGCACTCTGAAGTCCACCACATATTTGGGTGTGTGTGAACTTCAACAATATCTCACGTTTATGGTTGTGTGTTGGGTGTCATGTTGTGTACTAACTGGCCAACTGCTTCGTGTCTGCCACAACAGGGATTATACTGTACCTGCAGGGATTGCATGGGATATTTTGCAGACAGTTGTCAACATACTTTCATAATGACCTAACACTGTAGTACCGTAAAGTGTACTGGTTCACTACTTTCACTGTGGTGGACAGTATCCTGGGCTTTAGTCCTATCACTGCTTGTCATCTTCATAGTGAGCACAACAGACTGTGTAGGGGCCAGTTGTGCACATATGACCATGTTGCATTATGTTCAGATATGGACTACCTACACCAGGCTCGTCCAACATTGGTAGTGTATTCCACAACATAGGTGGACATTGGCAAACACTAGCGATGTTCCCTAGGCCATTTCTGATGCTAGTCACAGGGTGTGTTTGTCCTTCGACACACATTGTAACTGGAGTTTGCCATGACATATATCATGGTTAGTATACTGTGCCTCCGTCTACCTCTGACATAACAGTGATACCCAGGGTTAACCTACCATCTCCCATCCACTAATCGGGATACCTCTTGAGGGGTGTTGATAGGTGACTCTCTGGCTAACCTGCACCGGGAGTTTACTCAAGAGTGGGGGTGCCTTCTGTGTTATGGATCATTCTGTACAGCTTGTCCTATGTATGTCAGTGCTGGGGTTCAGGTCTCTCATGTGCATAGCTCACTGCCATTCAGATTGTACAAGGTGCAGCATGTTCATTGATTCCAGGTTGGACATGGCTTCATACATCAGGCACAGCTTTCCTGTAGCTGGGCAGTATGGCAGTGTGTGGGGCTGCAGTTTGTTTACTCAGGCAACACATGGCATCTGTTCATGCTCTTTGCTACTCCTGGTGAGGTACTGTTGTGGACTTTACAGTTGATGGAGGTGTCTGCTGAGGTATATCCCACAGGGGCTATTGTAGTCAATTGTGACGCTGATGAAGGATGACTGCAGAGCCACAGTGACCACCCCTTATCTACATCTGACAACCTTCATGATTGGGTGGGTATATGGTATGTTTCTGCAAACACTACAGCCACATGTTTGTCCAGTGCAGGATATCTATCACCTTTTGTCCCCAGGTCTCTCATTACATGTTAGGTACATAATGGGTTAACACCTGTGTGGTAATTTGTGGGCACTTACTGTATATCCACGGTGGTTGTCTATACACAGTTCTGCAATTAGCTTGCTGACATGGCTATGGCTCCAGTTGTCTGTTTGTAGGTGGCCCTTTTGTGGGTTGCTTGTGTCAGCTGGGGGTCGGATATGGTGGGCTGTTTGTACTCCTCTGCATACATGTTCAGTCACAGTCCTTTCATGTTGGCCTATACCTATGGGACATATATACAAAACGGGGGAGGGGGGCCCAGGACCAAGCCTTGTGGGATGCCACTCATATCTGCTTCATAGTCTGACATGGATGCAGCATGTCTGACCATGTCAGTTCTGTCCTTGGTCTGGTTTGAAACCCCTCTACTGACATAGGGGTATATATTTAAGCTGGTGAACATATCCATACTGAACTCATAGGGTATTGTCTAGAAGCATATGCACGGTCCAGCTATGCTGTGTGGACCACATTGCCCTCATCAATGACCTTAATGACTGCTTCAAATGGATCAAACATGTTTAGGGGCAGGATCTGCAGTTATGACAGCCATACTGTGTAGGGTCCAGTATCAGTAGGTCCACAATAGCTTTATGTCTGCGGTACATACTGATCCTTTCCATAGCTGTGCAGACCAAGCTTGTCAGGATCCTGGGGTGGTAGTTTGCAGTATCCATTCAGGCAACACCTTTGTTGTGAAGGACCACTGTTGTTGTACACTGCTCTTTGGGTACATATCCTGTGGTAAGGCTGAGATTGGGCAGTAGTGTGATATGGCATTCCATTATTCTTGGAGTCCATGTTGGCCTCAGCCCAGGACACCATCACATACCTTTGCTGCTGTGTGTTTTGCTTTGCAGGTCATGGCTGTTACCTCAGCATCTGCAATGTCAGGGGACCAGCAGTCTGCTGGGATAGATATTTTGCATTCTGGGGGGGGGGGTTGCACTGCACCTGTCAGGTTGTATGTTAGCAATATGTGTGTGTGTTTGGTATGTTGTTTGTAATATCTGTGTGATTCGGAGCATATCTGTGGATTCCCAACATGGTTCATGACTGTATGCACATTCAGAACTGTTGAAGGTTGTTATAAACATAGATATGCTTCTACTGAGGGGTAGGAGTCCTGGTAGATAGGAATGTGATTTTTTAGACATTTTTTAGATAAATTTCTCAGATATTTATTTATCATACATAATATTTTATGAAGAAGTACTTAGGAATACAGACCGGTTGGGGTTTAGATCCCCACAGGAAATGTTTCTGTATACTTTATTTTAAGAAAAATTTTTTATATATAAAAAATTTTTTATAATGAATGTATATGTATTAAAGTCATATGTATTAGTTAAAGCTTTACTTTTGATAAGCAATAACCCCAGTTAGTATCCAACAGATCCAGTTATGCAGTTTGTTAGAAACTGGTGGATGAATTTGGTGATTTTTTAGACACATATAGTTTTAGTAGTTGTCTGAATTGAGACGATAGGGTTAGAGTGGGGTGTTTTGTAAATTAGAAGCTCATGCATTGCATGTTACTATTTATTTGTCATTTGTTCATTTCTTTCATCTTCCACCACATGCCCCTGATATATATGGATATATATTTTCATTATATTTTCATTATATATTATTTATTGGAACTGATACAGTTAGTAGTGGGTACATAATGATACCCAAGAGGAATTTGGCGACCTTTTTACATGGTAGCTTCTTGTATAGATGTAAAGATAAGGTTATTTTACAACATCGGAGTTATGTTTTCTAGTAAAACGCACATTGGTGATGGTGCCTTATATCATGAGGGTATCTATACATTGCTTGCAGCAGAACAAGAAATAAATGGAATTTGTTTTTAGTTATTTAAATTGTATTACACCTAAAGATAACATCCTGGTGATACCGTGGTTAACGTCAGCAAGGCTTCACACTATGAGCTTTTGTTTACGCTCTTAGGTAGAATAGGTAGGAAATTGCGATTTGATTTTTTAAATTTTACAAGCCTTGAAATGGTTTTTAGAAGATATATACAAACATATATGAACCACGGAATGTTTAGATGAAGTTATTGTTGTTTTAAGAAAAATAATAAGGGGTGACATTAGTGATATTAAATGAATGAGATGAAATGCAAAATGAATGAAATGAATTGTATGGTTTTGAAGCTATACAGCAGATTCTTTGTTTAATTGAATAATTATGGCCTAATAGCTTTGTTAAATTGAATGATTACTAACAATGAGATGTATAAAAACAGCTAGGCTCCAAGCTTTGAATTGTATCTGAAGAAGCATGCAAGACGCATGTGAAAGCGCTTATACAACCTTTTATCGTTTGGAATAAAGTACGTTGTTTTAGAAGACTTTGTGTTTCTCGTGGTGTGTCCTGGAAGTTTTGTTTTGCCATTATTCTTGGAGTCCATGTTGGCCTCAGCCCAGGACACCATCACATACCTTTGCTGCTGTGTGTTTTGCTTTGCAGGTCATGGCTGTTACCTCAGCATCTGCAATGTCAGGGGACCAGCAGTCTGCTGGGATAGATATTTTGCATTCTGGGGGGGGGGGGGGTTTGCACTGCACCTGTCAGGTTGTATGTTAGCAATATGTGTGTGTGTTTGGTATGTTGTTTGTAATATCTGTGTGATTCGGAGCATATCTGTGGATTCCCAACATGGTTCCTACCATCAGTTAAGTAGGCCTTGTGATTATCCTTAGTGTCCTGTACAATTTGTATATTCATAGGTTCATGGGTTCATACTAGGCTATCCACCCTAGGGCATTAGTAAGCCAAGCCAGAGTGTGTGTGTCTTTCACCGCCCCTTGCTATGTGACTATTATGGCCATTTATGATTTTTTTTACTGTGCCTCTGTCTGGTCGTGACACAGTGAAGACCCCCCAGTATACATGTACGATCATCCATCCACTTGGCAATATTCCTGTTGAGGGGTGTCAGTGAGGGCTCTGCCTAACATGGATTGGGATCCTGTTTCTGGGTGTGGGGAGCCTCTGGGTTATGTATCTGTCCCTCCAGCACATCCTATTTCATTATGTGTTGAGGCTGAAATCTGTCACTATCACAGCTCCAATGGCTTTGATTTCCTGTGGTGGAGCATGTCCATTACTCCTGTGTTGGACATGGCCTTGTACAACAGACATACAATGCCTCTGTGTAGGCAGTCTGTGACTGCATTCAGCTGGGGTGTCTACAGCCAGGCAGCATATGACATATATTTAACACCCTTAATCCTCTTGGTGGGGTAACTTTGAGGTCTTCCGAACCGCTGCAGGTGTCACGTACGGTACATCCCATATGAGTCATTGTACTAGATTATGGGTCTGATAAGGGAACAGTACAGGGGCACAGTGACCTCTGTTGATGTAGATGTGAATCCTTTCGTGATACGGTGTCCAATATCGACAATCTTCCTAGCCACATTGGCATTGTGAGTGTCACATGACAGATTACTGTCGACTTGTGTCCCTAGGTCCCTGATTACTCCTTGCGTACATAATGGTTTACCACCTATGTGGTAATTTGTGAGTACCTTGTCTGGTATTTGGTGGGACATTCATACTGTCCAGTGTCTTCAGGATGTCTGGGTGGAGTTCTTGTGTGTGAGAGTGTGGTCTGTCGCATGCTACAGACTGTACAGCAGTTTTGACTACACTTAGGTGCACATGGGTGGTCTCCGCTGCTTTGTGCATTGTCAGTTACCTGGCCGTATGGGTGTCTGTGCTGCATATGGATACTCCCCCTCCTTTGATGTTTTGGTCCAGGTGTTGGGGCCATAACACATGATATGTGGTATAACCTGGTAGTGCTGGTGTGCTATCACTAGGCTTGCAGCAGGCTTCTGTCACTGCACAGACATCGATGTTCTCCATACTGGGAAGTGCCACAGGGGCATGCATATTGCAGTTTACACATCTGACATTGGTCAGCATTACCCTTATGTTTCTTACCACTTATGTTTTCTAGGGTGGTGGGTAGTCTTTTTGGCCTTGCCTACATACGGCTCTATGGAGGTGGCAAAGGCCTTATCCAGTATCCAGATGCACAGGGGTAACAGGTGCAAGCCATCCCTGGAACAGCAGCATGGCTTGTCATGCTTGACATCTCAAGCAGACAGATATTAGACCCTCTTGGACTGACAGCTGTAACTGTGCCACCTGTTAAAGATGATCATTCTGTGTTTGTACTGTGGCATCATTCTTGGTGAGGGTTGGATGCTGCACACGGCCAGTGTCATACCGGCCTGGGGTATATATTCAGAGAGCTCATCCATGTCTCTTTTCATGTAGTCCAGGGAGGTACATCTCAGGTCATTCACACCAGCATGGACATTGAGTGCATCATATTTCTGCTTGCTTTGGAGTGACCTGCGTACTTGTGTTATGTGGCATATTGTGGCAGCCTACAGGCAGCTTACTGTACCCTTTCCCTTGTTCAGTCTGGTGAGTGGGACAGCAGTGTGTCTGCCTATACAGACACCTATTACAACTGTATCAGGCATGTTGTTTCTCCTTCTGGCCTGTGACTGTTTGGCACACCAGCTTTGTGTACTATGTGTTGCATGTGCCATGTTTGGAGGTTGTGGTTGCTTGTGATCTGCTTTGGAGGCTTCTGTTGGTGTGGTGTGTTTGTAATTAGGGCCTCCGGGAATGTTTTTCTGTGTTTATGTGTTTGGTTTACAGTTGTGGTAGGTCTATGTGGGACTGGGTTTGTGGTGTATGTTACCTTCTCCTCCTGACTACTTTTGACAGTACTGAGTTGGGGGAGCTCAGCCTCCGGTTTGGATACATGGTTGCATCTATCACATATATTTGTATTTATTGGGGGGAGTTGTGGTTGTCTGTGTACTTGGGACAGGTGTCACATTGCCTCTGGATTCACAGATTCTACTTGTTGTGGCTGGCCTTAGTGGATTGTATGTGTGGACATATGTTATTGCCATACTACTGATCAGTGATTAATTCCCTTTTTATGTTTGCTCTATCATGTGGTAGCTTCCTCATTCTCTTGCATGGTTTGGTAATGGCTGGAGTCCAGCATGCCAGATGCCTCGTGTATGGCATTGTGTCTTGTTGTTATTTGTGATTGCATACTCCAAGCATTCCTGGCTGTGTTCATGGAATGCCTGTATAACATGTTCTGCGGTGTGTCCCATATTCTGCACTTGCACAGGGCCTTTCTTGGATTCCACATCGGTTTGGAGGGGTGCAACCTATGCTTTACACATGTTTTTCACTGTGGTATTCTGGCCAGGGACTGGGGTCGGGATGTGTATATCCAGTGTGATTACTCTATGATCTGGTCTTACCAGTGAAGGATACACTTCTCATCTTGCCATCCAGTACACATATTGCTGATTATCACATCCAGTATGCTTACCCCTCTTCTGGGAGTGGTATGTTGTTCCTGGGCATTTTGGTTTATGGATTCTGGGAACTTTTCTCCGACTGTGTTGGTGCTAGTATAATGATCCCGGTGTATGTCTGGGTATTTTCAGTCAAGCAATATAATGTGGTTTGGGGGGCTTGATATATTCATGTATTCCAACATAGGCCAGGTGCAGTTCCTGGTATTAGGACAGTAGTCTGCAAAAGGCTATATACTGGGAGGCGGTTTTAGCCATTGGTATTTGACCATGGCTAATCCATGCTGCTTCTTGTTGTGGTACCAACATGGGGGTGTGGTTATCCTTGACATTTATTGCTAGTCACCCTCCTTTTGTAGCTTGTTCCATGTTTTGCGGCTGTACAGCACAGTATGAGGTGTGATCTGGTAGTGTTAGGGTGCTGATGTGAGCCTTGACCCAGTTTTCTATTACAGGCTGATATCTACATTCTCCATACTGTGTGCATTTACACTGCACACATCTTGCTGTTTAGACTTCTGGCATTGGGTAGCATTACATCTAGGTTCCTATCCCTTGTGGTACCTATGAAGGTGGGTTTGTGTTTTGAGACTTACCTATTCAGGGCATGCTGTGGGTACTGACAGCCTTTGCCAGTATCCATGGGGCATGGACTGATAGGTGCAAACCACCCCTAGCAGGTGGTGCATCATGTCATGCTCCACATGTCTTCCCAGCCTGAAACACATTGGTTCCCCTTTGACTAACTGCATTACTTCAGCCAGTTATTGCACTTGATCATCCCATCGTCATTTTGTGGCTTCATGCTTGGTGAGGGTGGATGTTAGTCAGGGTCCTCAGGTGTGCATATAGTACATGGTGTTACATTACTTAACACATGGCATTCATGCCTCAGGTGGTGCTGCAGGGCTGCCTCTGTCGGATGCACATATTACACTCCCTGTACATGTTTGTGAGCAGGTCATGTCATTTTAGGCATCCATGTTATTATTTGAGTGAGTCAGAGGGGGTGTCATTCCCAGGGTTCCTACTGAGCCAGTGTATGTGCTATGCGTTGCCTCTTTGCCAAGGCCAGGGCATACTGGGCACGCCTCCTTCTGCCTACTGGGGCAGGCTCAGGTTGTTCCTCCTCCGAGTAATGCTCTGCCTGTGATGGCCTTGGCAATGGTGGGGGGTTGTTTGGCCCAGCCCTATGCTGGTCCTGCTGCAGCTGTTTTCGCAAGATCATATTATGTAGCATAGCACATACCATGACAATTTGGGTACATGTAGTTGGTGTGTACTGCAAGGCTCCACCAGATGTGTCCAGACACCGGAACCGTGACTTCAGCAGCCCAAACACACGCTCTATTACATTACGTGTTTGTGCATGTGCCTCATTATGGCGTTCCTGTTCAGGTGTGTGTGCGTTTCTGATGGGTGTCATCAGCCACGGCTCCAGTGCATAACCTGCATCCCCCACTAAGTGTCCGTGTGGGATGTCCCCATTGGCAAATGTCTGTTACAGCTGTGTCAAATGCCAGATGTGGGAATCATGGTAACTCCCAGGGCAGCCAGCACACACATTCATTATTATGCCCTGGGCATCACACACGACCTGGCAGTTGATGGAGGGGAAGCCCTTGCAGTTAATGTAGGCCCTACCCCACTCACCAGCTGGTGCTTTGATGCGTATGTGCATGCAGTCTATTGCACCCACTACCTCAGGGTATTCCGCTATTTGCTAGAAGAGACGCATATTGCTGGCCAATACCTCATGGGCACTGGGGAAATATACATGATCACCGACATGTGCTGACATGGCATCCAGAAACTGGTGCAGTACCCTGGAGGCTGATGCCTATGATATCCCCATCATATCACCAGTTGGTCTTTGGAAGGTACCAGTTGCTAGTATTCTTAGGCCAACACATACCTTGGTTTCCACTAGGATGGGTTCCCCTCTGTTGGTTCTGTGTGTGAGGCATGGCCTGCACAGCTCAACTATTTGCTGCAGGAGCTCTCTGTCCACTCTATAGTGCTCTACTATCTCAAGCTCATGTAACCCATGGTAGGTGACCCTGGGCCTGTACACTCTTCTTTGTCTCCTCCCTGTAGGTTGTCTGGCACCATCTGCATTGTCACCACCCTCAGCAAGTCGCCTATGTCTCATTATGACAGCTATGGCAGCCCCTAACATTTCTGCTCTGAGTGAAGCTTTTTCAGTTTTCACTTCTATTAGCTTACTCCTGTCTTGCAGTGTCTCTTGAGAGAAACATCCTGCACTGCTGTTTGCAGAGTTTTAAGTGCTGGGCTGGGCTACTATTCTGCCTGTGTAATTGCCTGCTTCTAATTGTTTTCACCTGCTAGCTCCAGCAGTATTCCCTGCTAGCTTCCTACTAATTCTGTTGCTTCCTTTTTCGTTTCTGTTTCCTCAAGGGGGAGCAACGTGCATACCAGCAGAAACACGCCCACAGTGGCTTACACACGCGCACACATGCTTACATGGTTTAGAATCTGCTTATTCGGGTTAAAACGCGCGCGCACCCGCACAAACAGTGTTACAGGTCTGCCAACAGGCTCCTACATTCTCAGTCTGCCCTACACGCGTGCACACCAGCGCAAACAGTGTTAAACATCTACCAACACGCTCCCACATGCTCAGTCTGCCTTACACGCGCGCACACTGCCCTACTTGCACTTCATGGTGTGCACACGTGTGCATGCACGCCCAGCAAGAAACTTTAGTGTAAGTAACAGTGTACACCTTCCATTTCTTGACTTTCCCACACTTATCTTGTGGTACTCCTCTTTCCCTGATCTGTGTCTGTCATCTGTCATGTTACACTGACCTCCAATGAACTGCATTTCTTTCTACCATTCCCCCCTGTGATGTTACCTATCTCCTACTCTATTCCTCCCCCTTATGTATCTCTTACACTACTCAGACTGTGCTCATTTGCTATGTGACTGTGAGATTCAGTATCCTAACCCTCATTTACATGAGATTGCCTACTAATGCTTAGTTACATGTCTTACACTCAGCTTCCCACCTTAGCAACCACTACACGGTGGCCATGTTGTTTTTGGTTTGCTGGTCCCTGCATTGTCATTCCATGTATTGCATAATACCCACATTTGTGGGTTTATAACCTTCATTTTTATGTTTTATACAGCACAGCCCATTTGCGTGGGGCTGCGCTGGGTTTAAACATCGGTGATCGCCGAAAAAAAAAATTATATTTTTATTATTTTTGCATCGGGTTACCTTGCCAATGGCCACATATTTGGCCATTGGCATGCTGCCTGACACATATGCACCCTTTATTTGGAGCTGACATGGCTCCATTGGGAATTTTGCAGAAACGTACTCAGTTGTCAACTGAGTACATTTTTGCAGCTAAAACGTCTCTTACACGGGCTGGTTTCTGCTTCGTGGATCGCTAATATACCTCATTTGCATACCTTTCGGCTGCAAGTGAGGTATTTAGCATGTCCACACCCAGTCCGTGTAAGAGACATTTTAGCTGGTCTCTTACACGGAGTTTAGGGCTGTTCCTGGATCGCGAGGCTTGCATGGAGTCTTACACGTCTCTTACACTCCGTGCAAGCCTTCGTGAATCCTGCCCAATGACTTACATACATTTATTCCTAGATAGACTGCAATAAGGACAAAAAGGACAGTATAAATTGTTAACATAATGACTTACATACATTTATTCCTTAGTAGACTGTAATAAGGACAAGAAGGAAGGTATAAATTGTTAACATAATGACTTACATACATTTATTCCTAGGTAGACTGCAATAAGGACAAGAAGGACAGTATAAATTGTTAACATAATGACTTACATACATTTATTCCTAGGTAGACTGTAATAATGACAAGAAGGACGGTATAAATTGTTAACATAATAACTTACATACATTTATTCCTAGGTAGACTGTAATAAGAACAAGAAGGAGAGTATAAATTGTTAACATAATGACTTACATACATTTATTCCTAGGTAGAATGTAATAAGAACAAGAAGGACGGTATAAATTGTTAACATAATGACTTACATACATTTATTCCTAGGGAGACTGTAAAAAGGACAAGAAGGACAGTATAAATTGTTAACATAATGACTTACATGCATTTATTCCTAGGTAGACTGTAATAAGGACAAGAAGGAGAATATAAATTGTTAGCAGAATGACTTACATACATTTATTCCTAGGTAGACTGTAATAAGGACAAGAAGGACAGTATAAATTGTTAACATAATGACTTACATACGTTTATTCCTAGGTAGACTGTAATAAGGACAAAAAGGACGGTATAAGTTGTTAGCATAATGACTTACATACATTTATTCCTAGGTAGACTCTAATAAGGACAAAAAGGACGGTATAAGTTGTTAACATAATGACTTACATACATTTATTCCTAGATAGACTGTAATAAGGACAAGAAGGACAGTATACATTGTTAACATAATGACTTACATACGTTTATTCCTAGGTAGACTGTAATATGGACAGGAAGGACAGTATAAATTGTTAACATAATGACTTACATACATCTATTCCGAGGTCGACTGTATGGTGTTATCATTAATTCATTGTTCTCATGTATTGTACCTGTTATATTTCTATTTCTGACTGATTGTTACAAGCTTGCTGTCATGTGACATATTTATTTCAGTTTCTTTTTTAGTGACTGTTGCTAAAACGTGACAGTGCATTATTTGTTAACTGCTTGTATAATACCTATTTAAGGGTTATTCAAAAATTAGGTCTGTAGTAATAATAGTGCTGTTCTGTCATGCTTTAGTAGTACTACGGAGTACAGTAGTGATTCGGAGACATACAAGAGCTACACAAAGCAACAGTTCATTAGTGACTCACTTGCATGTCTCTGAATCAAAGTATTTCCCCCTAACAGCTCAGTCAATGCTGTTGCATAGGAACCTACAGAAACAAATGCACATATGCACAGTTACAAAGAAAGAGACAGTCACACACACGGATGTACACTGAAACTGTCATAATCATGTCTCTACACACACACACAGAAATGCACACGCACATACCTCTGGACAACACACACATGCACAGACACATATTCATATATTGCTGCTACACTAATAACACATGAGACCTTTCTAAGCCTAGCCAAGTTTTCCTGAAAGAATAATGATGTCTTGCTTCCAAATAGGACATTGAGGGCCAGGAATTTATAAGCTACCTCTGTCCATAACAGACATGAGTACCAGGCCCAGTGTAAATTTTCTGTTTCCCATTTACTAGTCTAGGTTGCACTTAAACTAGTTATCAGACGAACTCAGTTTCAAATGGATGGGAAGCCTGTTCCATTATGGGGGCTGTCTCTGGGACACATATCAGTCTCTCCAGCATGTTCTGTTGTAAATCAGATGCCTTGTAAGCCAGGCATAGATCAACCCTCAGCAATCTATAGGAGATTGTGTTAAGAAAAAGGCTTTAAGGCACTCTGCATAAGGCAAGTTTATTATGCCTTATATTCTTTTTGTAAGGAACATCTGAGGTCACTCTAGTAACTGAATATACCTGGTCAGGTACATAGCAAAGGGAGTGTTGTACTGTATGACTGGCCTGATAAGGGCAGAGTACAATGGGATAAGGACCTCTTTTGACCTAGATGCCATGCCCTTACTTATAAGTTGGATGAGGTAAAAGGATTTCTATGGCCACATGGTGGCAAAAAGTAAGGCTGCTGTCTACATGTGTAACCATATCCCTGACCATTGAGTCAACTTTTAGGGATGAATTATCAACATGGTAATTCGCTAAGATGGCTGACTTCCAAAAGGGTAAAGTTACACATTTCTTAGCAATGAGTTTAAGACAATGGCTTTGACACCATTTGTTAGTCAGAAATAACCCATCATAAAGAATGCTAGTGTCTGCAGGGGAGTTATTGATAACCTCCAGCTTGCAATCATGTGCAAACTTAGTCAGCCGTAAACCTTCAGCATTTGCTTCCATTTCAGAGAAATAGATGCCAAAAAGAAGTGCCCAGTACCAAGCCCAGGAGGACTCTGCTAGTGACTGCCCTCTTGGAGATGACCTCACCTATTTTGACCTCCTTGGTTCTATCAGTGAGCTAGATGGCTATCCACTGGGTGATAAAAGGTTTTATACCTAAATTAATGAGCATGTCTATAATGCCAGGTCAAGGTAAGCCAAGTGCACAATCTTGGTTCATCCAATGCTTTGGTGACCCTCTCAAAAAAGTCCACCAGATTTAATGGTCATCACCTTCCTTTAATAAAGCCAAAGTGTGATGAGACCAGCATTTGCAGGTTACCTATGCCCTCATTTATCATATCCATGATTCTTTCCATGGCCTTACATATGGGGCTGGTCAGTCTTAAGGGCCTGTAGTTACCTGGATCAGTGGTTGGACCTCCTTTGTGCAGGAGAATGGCTGTAGCCATCTTACATTCTTCGGGCACAAAACCTGACTTTAGACTCCAGTTGAAAAATGTTTCAAGTGGAACAAAGAGGTCATGTTTCATGCTATTTATTACACAAACACAAACATATACAAAACACAAAATAAACAGTCCAACTTATGAGCGCTTGGGGTCTAGCCTCATTAGGTGATTGTGCTCTCACTACAAAGCATGTATTCTGATGTTTTGTTCCCTTATTCCATAAATACTAGTGCGCACACACACACACACACACACACACACACACACACACACACACACACACACACACACACTACCAGTTCCAGACAGTTCATTTATGGTGTACACCAGGTATCTGTGATCAAATGAGCAATTGAATAAATAAACTATCAAATAAATAAATAACAGCCGCAGACAGACAGACAGACAGAGAGAGAACGAGATGTCACAAAAGGATCGAATACTCATTTGATAGAACAGTTTGTGTGAGTGCAAAAAAGAGTGACTGCACCTATGAGTGAATGCCTATTTGTGTCACTATACTGTGGTTGAACTAAAGTTTTATATAGTGCTGCTTGACTGAACAGGTGCTAATGTGAAGAGGTGCAAGATTGCACTATAGCAGTTAGTGTATACGTGTGAGTGTTCACAGGTTAGGTTTCGAGTAAAGCCTAAGGAATAAGAGGCACGTAAGAGGTATATGTATATGTTTTGTTTAGTAGTACTGTTAGAAAATGGAGTTTTAGTAAATGCAATGCATTGGGTTGGTAATAGGGATAGAGGTAAATTAAAAGTTGGAGTTAGTGCACATTAGTAAGGGTGATCAGGGCATGAAACCCTTAGTCTTCCCTGCCTCTAACTCCAATCCTACAAATTATGTTATTAAAAGCCCTCTCATTAATAGCACCAGTATTCAGATAGTGGGTGTTCTGAGTTTTATGGTTGCATTTACTGATACAGGAATTCTTTAAGTGGCAGAGAAGTATTCGGTGTTTTCTGAATTTTCTTAGTAGTGTTTCAGTGTTTTGTGCTTTTGTTGTTTTGGGTTCAGTTATTTGAGGTTTGCTTTTTTGTGTATTTAATGTTTCCTGAGATAGTTTGGCAGTTGGTGCAGAGGGTTAAGGCCATGACATGTTGTTAGAAAAATATGTATTAATGTATATGTTTAGTGCTTATTAGAAGCTTAAAGGGTTAACACATTTTGTTCTATTTTATGTACAGCTTAATTCTGTATGAAATTACAAGATGCTTTTCAAACTGCAGTATGCTTTCTGAAATTGCAAGATGCTCTCTGACCTAATATTTGCTAGCACAGCAAAATTCATGATTATGCCTTTTGGAAATTCTTTGAGAAGCAGGTGATTATCTGCTAGGTCAGGAAAATGAATGAATAGAACAATATTGATTTCTATAATGTTATTGAACTTGAACAATCAGCTCTGTTCGTGTTATGAGAACATGCACAGCTGCAGAAAAGAAAGATACATCAAACAAAGACTGCTTGAAGAAATGAACTATAATCTGTACTTGCTTTGTGCTCGAATTAGCCATAGTACCTTGAATGGTAACATTGCATAGTGAGAAGTTGTATCTGACTGGTGGTCATTAAGGCCACGTTGTTTTTCTTAGGAAGTTTTTTTCTGTAAACTTGATATGCCAGCAGAAAATCATGGACAAACAGCTGCTGTGAAATAATATTGAAAGAACTTGTGATTTATTACTTCAGCTTAGTAGGCAATGCCTTGCAAGAAATGCATAAGAATAGCTTCACTTCCTGATTCTAGTTAGAAAAACTCTGTATTAGCACGTTTTTGTCTCCTTGCTGCAAGATTAAAGTGCCTTAACCTGAACCTGCCATGTGTTGATCTTTTTGAAGTTGTTTTTCCTTTGACAGATTGGTCCTTCGGACTGGAAACTCTCACTTCGCCTCAGGTCAGATGGGCCAGGTGGCATGAAACCATACGGGGAAGAAACCACATTGGTTCTTCTGCTCTGAAAGACCGCTGACTGAATTGTCGTTCAAAAGAGGCCAACCACTGTTCTGATCTGCGACTGGAGGACGAGTTATCACGTGAACCAGAGACGGTCAATCACGGAGGCTCAGGTAAGGTGAGATTTACCTTTTTTCTGTTTTAGATCAGGGACTTGATTTGAATCATCTGTCAGGAGATTTGTTTTGTACAAGTCAGGGACAGAAAGACTGCAGTCTTGTCATAGATCAGGGAAACAGAATAGGTAAGACAGTTATTCTAGATAAACTGTGAAACAGTAAAGTCGTGGTACCACGTGAAAATAAGAAGGGTTACGTAACATTTTTTAACAATCAGAACAATATGGGTAATAAGTGCACAAAAAGTTCCCAAGACCCACCGCTAACTGAAGATGCAAAATATATGCAATTACAACATGCCGACAATGTTAGGTACTATACAAAATGGGTTAATAAATATGAATTTGATGGCAAATTAGAAAAATCCTCGCTTATTAAACTTATCAAACAGCTTAAAACCGATGCAAAAGGTCAGGTAAAAAAGCAACGACAATTAGGCATTCCTCAGGCGCACAGGTGGATTGAGGAAGCAAACCGTACGGAACAAAAAAGTAATAATTCAAAAGCTATGTTTCTAGATAAAAAGACAATAATTTGGTAATAGCATCAGCCCCTCTGCCCCCTCCACTTCCCACACCAGAATATGAAGCGAGTGGACAAGCTGATCCACCTCCACTATACCCGGCTGCCACTGCGAAGCCAAGACCGTATGTCAGAGATCCCATCGAGACTAGGTCTCGAACACGTAACTTAAGAGGGGATACTGAGTTATATCAAATAAATTCACGAGCTATGAGTGAAGAAGAGATATGCCCACTCATAGAAGTACCAAATCTTCAGGCAGGACAGTCAGGGCAGGACCCGACTCTCCTAGTATATAGACCGTGGACACTGGAAGATATCCGGAAAGCCACAGAGGGAATTCCCCATCCAAAAGTTAATTTTAGAAAATTCTTAGAAGACTTACGGGGCATGAGGTTAAGTTATCATTTAAATGGAGAAGAAGTAGAAAAAGTAGACAAATCGTAGGTCTAGATTGGCACATGATCAGTGGCAACTGGAATCCCCGTGATGCAGAACACAAGCCACTCCCACATAGCAACGCAGAACTGAATAACAGAGTGAAAGGTCTAACAAACCGAATCTCTGAGAAATGGAAACCTAGGGCAGAATGGACTTGCATTAATCAATGCATCCAACAGGAAGGTGAAACTGTTGACAGATATTATGCTAGATTATTAGAGTGTTTTAATAACCATTGTGGAATGCAGGTACCTGAAGACCAAACACATGATTCCCCGTATGAGCAGCAGCTAAAGAATGCATTTTTGAAAGGCAGTATTTTGCCTATAAGCAGCTTTATTACAAAGCACATGGTAGACCATCGTACGAATAGATTACAGTCACTACTTGAATATGCTAGACATGCCGAAAGGCATTTTAACAGTAAAAAGAAAAAAGAAAGCTCAAGTATTTTCTGTAGAAGATGGAGCAGATGTTTATGTAGTACAGTCTGGGAAAAAGGGCAAGAAAAATGCCCAGGGAAACAAACAATCTGATAAACGATCAGAAGAGTTTGAAGAGAGAAAGAAAAGGGGTGAATGTTTTAAGTGCGGAAAGAAGGGACATTTAGCGAGGGATTGCAAACAAAACAAGAAGGTAGCCATGGAAGATAAGGAGGGTGAGGACTGACTATATGATAGTCAAGAATCACTAGAAGGGAATAACCGAGAAAAGACAAATGCAAATGTGATAGAGGGAGTAGAGGATGTAATAGAAGAAACAGGGGAAGCACAAGAAATCACAGATGGTGAAGAAAGTGAAATTTTGGACTTAGCATTATTGAGCCTAGAGCTCTATTTAGCAGACACAAAACTGGAAGTTACACTTCTGGTAGAGGGGAGGGGATGGAAGTTAAATTCCTGTGTGATTCAGGGGCTTCACGGACCCTGATACATACTTCCAAACTACCTGAAAATTCAGAATCATTTGATTACATATTAGTGAAAGCAGCTAATGGACAGCTGTATCGGGAGCCACTCTCCCATAACATAGCAATAACTGACCCTGTTTCAGGGATGACCCAGAAAAGCAAAATTGTTGTTTCTGCAAAATGCCCAGTAAACCTTTTGGGCAGAAACCTTATGCAGATATTTGGCATAGCAGCAGTTCTGACTATGCAGGGTATGGAAGCACAGCGACAAATGGATACTTTTGTGGTGCGACCAGAGGGTGAAACATTTTATTGGTACAGCCAGGACTTAGTCATGACTAGTCCAGGGGCAGTAACCAAAGAACTGATGAACGTAGCCATCAGTAAGTCCCCCTCCCTTGACACTGATAAACAACATTTGTTGCACTGTACTCTGTATTATTGTAGCACACCAGGACCTGATAAGGAATATGAGCAAGAACTGTTTAAAAACCATGCAAACAGATTAGTATTACGTAATCTATACTGGGACACAGAAGGGAACAGTGTAGTTAGCTGTTCATTGCCCCAGGAATTCGTTGCACTCTATAAATCTAATTGATTACCACATGTTAGTGTAACTAAGGACAAGAATGTGAAATGGGCAGACCTTGGAGAAAAAGTCACAAAGTGGGAAAAACAAACAGAGCTAGAACTGTCAGAACAGGGAGTACAGAAGCAGAAGTTAAATTGGATAACACAGACACACCCAGCTGTACACTTGCAGTCTAGTGGGGACAGCTGATTAGCACTCTTACTAGAAGAGGAAGAAAATGCCTTATGGAGCATACCAGAAACTCTCTGGTCAACAGGGAAATCAGATGTAGGACTAATTCGTACAGCAGGACCAGTTACTATTACGCCAAAATCAGCATTTAGACCTCAAAAAAGACAGTATCCCTTAAGAAAGGATGCAGAAGTAGGAATCAAACCTATAATAGCAGCTTTACTTAAGGAAGGAATACTGGTAGAATCTCCCGATTCATCATGTAACACACCCTTATTTCCTGTCAGGAAAGCAAATGAAGAATGGCGTATGGTCCAAGACTTACAAGCTATAAATGATGCAATAATACCTAGAGCACCTACGGTGCCAGATCCACACACCCTACTGAATAATTTGAAGCCTCAACAGAAGTATTTTTCTGTGGTAGATATTAACAATGCATTCTTTTCGATACCGATACACCCTGACAGCCAACATTGGTTTGCATTCACATTTCAGAGAAAAAGGTATACATATACGTGACTACCACAGGGGTATTGTGAAAGTCCAACAATATTTGCGCAAGAGATGGCAAGCAACTTGGCAGGATTTAGCCCACCAAGGGGCAGCCAAATTTTACTTTATGTAGACGATATCCTGCTGGCAGCCCCCATCCAGCAAGAATGCAGAGAAGATACCATAGCATTACTACAATTTCTAGCCACTCAAGGACATAAAGTAAACAAAAACAAATTGCAGCTTTGGAGAAAGCAAGTTAAATACCGGGGATATGTAATATCCAAAGAAGGCAGAACATTAGATGAAGATAGGAAAATAGCAATTTTACAAGCACCCAAACTGACTACCAAGAAGGAAATGATGTCCTTCCTGGGCACGACTAATTTCTGTCGGAGTTGGATTCCAAACTATGCCTTGGAGTCTGCTCCACTGACCAACTTGATATACAAGAAGCCTATGGCAGCACAAGATTTATTACAATGGACACCAGAAGTGGAATCAGCTTTCTGCAAACTGAAACAATTGATAGCATCCTCATTAGTCTTAGGATTACCAAACTATCATAAATGTTTTTTCCAAACTGTAGATTTTAAGCAAGGTTACATGGCATCAGTGTTAACACAGCAACATGGGGATAAGCAACGCCCCATAGCTTACTATTCATCACAGCTGGACCCAGTGGCGCGATCCCTGCCCCACTGTGTACAAGCAGTAGTTGCAGCTGCAATGGCAGTACAGGCTTCGGCCTCAGTAGTGTTGTTCCACCCTCTCACATTGAGAGTGCCTCATGCAGTCATGATTATTTTACTGCAAGAAAAACTAACATATCTTTCTCCTGCTAGACATCTTTCCTGTATGACTATACTCTTGAGCCAACCTCATATGACAATTGAATGATGTACAACTTTAAATCCTTCTACCTTGCTCCCGACCCCTGTGGATGGCACACCACACAGCTGCCTGCAGGAGATTGAGCAAAAGACACTGCCTAGAAAAGATCTAATGGATGTTCCCTTGGATGATGCTGAGGTGACATATTACGTGGACAGCTCATGCAGAAGGGGTCCTACAGGACAGAACCTAGTGGGGTATGCAGTAGTTTCTGATATTGAGATTTTAGAAGCAAAGTCTTTACCACACAACTTATCTGCACAAGCAGCAGAATTGATTGCCTTGACAAGGGCATGTACCTTGGCAAAGGGTAAATGTGTGAACATTTTTACTGACAGCCAGTACGCTTTTTCTACTGTACATGTTTTTGCGCAACAGTGGAAAAATAGAGGAATGATAACATCTACTGGTAAACCGATTAATCATGCACAATTTATTTTAGATTTATTAAAATCTATTCAGTTACCTTAGAAAGTAGCTATTTGTAAATGTGTAGCTCATACCAAGAAACAGGATAGGATTTCAAAAGGTAATGCGAGAGCTGATACAGCTGCAAAGCAGGCAGCTTCAGCTTCAGAAGTATTTCTTTTGAGTGAGGAATTACAACCTTCTGAGATTTTAGATTTAGAAATGTTGAAAACAATGCAGACGCTTACTACGAAAATAGAAAAACAGAAATGGATAAAAAGAGGAGCAATTCTTGAGAAAGGGCTGTGCATCTCCAAAGAAGGAAAAACAATTTTGCTGTCTAACTTGTTTAGATATGCAGCTTTGTTGAGCCATGGGCAGTGCCATGTCTCAACAGGGGTGATGGTACAGTTAGTGAACCGAGTGTTCACTGCATAAGGATTTACAAACCACACAAAAAATTTTTGTGCAGCATGCCATGTTTGTAACAAGCATAATGCACAAGGGGCATTGAAGCCTAAGCAAGGGAGTTTCCCAACACCACCGTACCCATTCCATACTATCTGTATGGATTTCGTAGAGCTAAACAAATGCAAAAATAAGAAGTATTGTCTTGTCATTATAGATATGTTTTCCAAATGGGTGGAAGCTTTTCCGACTAAAAATCCAGATGCAGCTACTGTTGCAAAAGTCCTTGTTAAATAAATTATTCCTAGATTTGGCATACTGGAAAAGATCTACAGTGACAATGGCACACACTTTGTAAATCAAACTATAGAACAGTTGAGCCGATATTTCAGAATTTCCTTGAAGAACCATTGTGCATACCACCCACAAGCTGCAGGATTAGTAGAGAGGCATAATGGGGTTTTGAAAAACAAACTTAGGAAATTAATTAGTGAGACACAAAAGAACTGGGTACACTGCCTGCCTCTGGCACTGTTGAGCATGAGAACTGTTCCAAATGCAAAGGGGTTAACTCCATTTTCATAGATTCATAGATTAGTACTAAGCTAACCACCCCTACGAGCCATTTTAAGCCTAGCCAATTATCCCTTGTGAGACTCAAACCCTGCACCTTGTGTTTATAAGGCAAAGACCTTAACGATTAGGCCACCCTCCCATCCCAAGTTGAAATACTGTTTGGGAGGGCATATTATATACCTCAGTGGAAACCTCTCATGCCTGCAGACCAGGAGGCCGACAGTTCACTTGCAGAATATATGAGACGACTTTTAAGTAATAAACAACTTTTGCAGTTAAATTCTGTTTCAGATAAAGAACAAACCAGATCATCGGAAGCAGCAGTAGTCCCAGGCACGTGGGTCTGGGTGAAAGTCATCAAGAGGAAGAATTGGACCATACCGAAGTGGGAAGGCCCATACCAAGTGCTACTGTCAACACCCACTGCAGTCAAGATCGCAGAGCGAGTGTCCTGGATTCATCTGACACACTGTAAATTGGTTAAAAACTTTGAACTGGACAAAAAACTTGTTACTGTCACACAAGAACAAAATGACCAGATACAGAGCAAATAGAAATGTAGAACAACCTCAGAAGTATTGCATGATCATTCTATTGGCCATACTGATAACATTAATCTTTTTGTTGTGGCCTTTCCTTTTTTCAGCCACATGAGCTGAACTGAATAAATGAGATTCGTTACTTATAGATTGGCATCCGAACTTTAACACTTACCAAGCAATTAAATATGTGTATGCTGAAACTTTTAATGTTTCGAATTGCTGGATCTGCACAGCTATACCAACAGCATACGGGGGATTATTAATGACTGCTGTCCCCCTAGGGGTCAATGAGACCTGGGAAATTTTGATTTTTGATACTGCAACTGTGAAATCACAAGACAAAATAGCATTGTACCTGCCTGTTACACAAAAGGGAATTGTATGTTTTTACAAAAATGATACTGTACAGGTGGGTTGGAGCAATTGTAATGTGACTGTTCCTTACAAATGTTATATCAAAGCTAATAATGCAGGTTATATTTGTGATACAAACTATGACTCATATTTTGAACTTATGCACAAAACGGTTGATGAAGTACAACGTAATCCTGTTCTTTTTAAACAACTATCTATCACTGATAAGAAAATGTTTCATGCAGGGCAAGTATATCTTAATACTAAAGTAGAGAATTGTTATTTTGTGTGTGGGAAAAAGGCATACAAATGGTTACCTGAGAATTGGTCTGGCAGTTGTTTTTTGGGTTACCTGGTTCCGGCCATACGACACACTGCAGTTTTGCCTCAGGGAAGAATTCGAAATGTCAGAGAGGTCACCAAGAAACCTGGAAATCCAATCAAGAGACCTGAGAATCCAATGGGATGAATCGAAGCAGGCTGGAGAAACCATAACTCCATGAAAAACAAAGATAAACTGACACACATGGACTTGAGTGACACTATTATATTGTGGGCAGGTATAGCCCCTGCATATGGTGCAGTGAAATCAATTTGTGAGCTGAGAAAACTGTCCAAACTTCTCGAAGTAATGAGTAATGTAACTTTTTCTGCTCTGGAATTAGTGACTGATGAACTGAACGCTAATAGAACTGTGGTGCTTCAAAACCACATGGCTCTCGACTTCACCCTAGTGGCGAAAGGTGGTACGTGCGCTTTAATAAAAGAGGAGTGCTGTTTGTATATTCCTGACAACCAGCATGAGATAAACGACCATCTTGAGGTGATTCAGCAAGTGTCGGCCATGACCAAACCAGGCCCAAACCTTCTGATGGATTTTTTCCAGAATTTGTTTGGGGGGTGGTGTAGCATCCTAATGAACATCCTGATTGCCATTTGTGTGGGATTACTCCTATTAGGAGTGTGTGTTTGTTGTGGTATTCCCTGCATGCAAAGATTAATCAAAGATTTTATAGACATGTCAGTTTCTGAAACTTTGTATCAAAGTACTGAAATTGAAGAACTGTTGAAAAATGAAACACTTTCATAAGTTTAAACTAAATGACTCTCGTAACTGCAAATTCTGAACAGAAAGAGGTTAGGAGAAAAAGCAACTGTTTATGCTTTTGAAAATAGAATAACAAGTATTAACAGGGGGGAAATGTTAGAAAAATATGTATTAATGTATATGTTTAGTGCTTATTAGAAGCTAAAAGGGTCAACACATTTCATTCTATTTTATGTACAGCTTAATTCTGTATGAAAATACAAGATGCTTTTCAAACTGCAGTATGCTTTCTGAAATTGCAAGATACTCTCTGACCTAGTATTTGCTAGCACAGCAAAATTCATGTTTATGCCTTTTGGAAATTCACTGAGAAGCAGGTGATTATCTGCTAGGTCAGGAAAATGAATGAATAGAACAATACTGTTTTTTATAATGTTATTGAACTTGAACAATCAGCTCTGTTCGTGTTATGAGAACATGCACAGCTGCAGAAAAGAAAGATACATCAAACAAAGACTGCTTGAAGAAATGAACTATACTCTGTACTTGCTTTGTGCTCGAATTAGCCATAGTACCTTGAATGGTAACATTGCATAGTGAGAAGTTGTATCTGAACGGTGGTCATCAAGGCCATGTTGTTTTTCTTAGGAAGTTTTTTCTGTAAACTTGATATGCCAGCAGAAAATCATGGACAAACAGCTGCTGTGAAATAATATTGAAAGAACTTGTGATTTATTACGTCAGCTTAGTAAGCAATGCCTTGTAAGAAATGCATAAGCATAGCTTCACTTCCTGATTCTAGTTAGACAAACTCTGTATTAGCACGTTTTTGTCCCCTTGCTGCAAGATTTAAGGGCCTTAACCTGAACCTGCCGTGTGTTGATCTTTTTGAAGTTGTTTTTCCTTTGACACCTGTGGTACATAGTTTAATTCCCACAGTCCACTTTTTTTACTGTGACCTTGAGCAAGTTGTGTAACCAGACATTGCTCCCAGGTAGCTCCTGAAAGGGACTGTGTGTCTAGTAGATCTACCTGGTTAACAACTGGGTAATATTATTATTAGTTTTATATACATACATATGTACACACACACACACATACACACACACACACACACACACACATATATATATATATATATATATATATATATATATTTTTTTTTTTACCCTTCTTTGCATTCTGTGCTAACCCGAACCTTATTCTTGCCCCCTGTAACCACAACCGTAAATTTTTCCTTTCAAAAAACATTTCCCTAACAGTACTACTGCACATGACAAAAGTGTACACAAACCATACATAACACACATGCCCATCATTAAATCTGTCCCTTTATCTAGCCCTTATTCTAACCATAACCCACTTGCACACACACTCTAACCCTAAATATGAATGAACTTACATCTTTCTGCAAAATGCAAATTCAGGAATCTGATGGTTCGATAAAATGAACATTCAGTAAAAAGTCAATGAGCATTTTTTGTATATTTTGAAATGGTTAGATAATTTAGGTTTAAATTATGTCCTTCAGATTAAATGAGATACCATTGTTGTTTCAGTATCTATTTCAGAAGAAAATCTTGATCTGTTAGTTCAGATAAGTTTTACATGTATAGTGAAGCACATTTATTAGTATTACATTACAGCTGTGGTATATTATTAAAAGTAGTTTCGGTGAACCTGACTCTTTCTCTAAGGTTCTGTAAAAGTTGATGTCTTTCCATATCACTGTTGCAGTATTCGGTATATTAGGGATGTCCCGCCCTGGGCATCCCATCACTTGGCCAGTATAGATAACCTTAAAAGAGATCTTGCTTATACCGTACATTACATTTATGCTTCCCACACAGAACATAGTGCATAAAAGGGACATATGAACGCAACTACCCAGCACTTCTTTTGCTGCCAGTTCGAGTGCCATTGTTGCCAGCTGGTTTCAACATTTTGTTGCTGTAATGAATATTTAGCAACACCAAATAAGTGCCCCATTGGGGTTCTTTTTCTTTTTAAATATACTTTCTAGGTCTTGTCTTTTTTATCACTACCTAGAGTTCATGTCATCTAAAAGGAGAAAATGTCAGTGTGGGCGGCAGATTCCCCATAAGAATTTTCACAAATAGTGTCTTTTTTGTTTGGGTGCTTCCCACGACCATACCTCTTGTAGTATCTGTAAGACATTTGTGCCTAAGACACTCAGAAGCCACTGTCTTCCCTAGCCATTTATCTTGAAAATGAATCTCTTAAATAGTTAGCCCAGGGTACCATGGTGGGCTCCATTAACCCTGAGATATTCCCGCTAGGTAAGAAGAAGGCCAAGAAATCTCAGCTGGATTCTTTAACTGTCCAGCTTCTAATGGGTGTCCCTCTAGAAGCAGGTAATAGCTCTGTAGGTCATTCTTTTTTAATGCTGGATGTCTCTGCTGTGACCCTGTCATAGGCCGGCATGGATCTCTCTTTTCGCATGTCCTCTGAGGCTTTGCAGACATCAAGGGGGAACTGTGGTTGTTTATCTTGGAGAGTCTTAGAGGGATCCCACAGATATTGGTCAGGGAGGAAGTACTGGGTTCTCTTCTTGAATCTCGTCAAGAGTTAAAACCTCCAGCATTTGTTAGGGCTGATGTCCCCCCAAGAAAAAACAAAAACTGAAGCATGTTTCAGTCTGTCCTATGGATCCTCAAAGGGAAAGGCAGGAGTTTATTCAGGGCTTGTTCTCTGGCTTAATGGCCCTAAAACCTCCTCAAGGGGTTTCAGTATCCACTCCTCCTTGGACCTCTACCCCTTCTAAGTGGTTTAGGGAACTGGATTCTTCAGATGAGGATTCCCTGTCTGGTGAGGGGTCTTTGTCCTATTCTTCACAGATGCCTTCACCTTTGACTTAGGGTTCTGATGAAGAGGAGTCTGTTAGCACTGAGTCTCCTTTTGAGGAATTTTGTTTGGGAGCACAATTGCTAGGATGATGAAATTCTTTAAGTGGGATTCTTCTCGGGTATCGGATATTCAGAGAAGATATTATTAGTTGCTTCAGATGGATACACCAAAACCATCGAGAGTTCCTCCTGTGTTAGCTGCCTAGTTAGATATTTTCATTGCTGTTTAGAAGTCTCCTGATTATCAGCCTCCTGCTTCTAAGTTCCTGAGGACTGCCTATTTTTATTTAAATGTCCTTCTGCTGATCCTGCAGTTGTGTCAATCTCTTCTGACAAACCTTCTAAACTTTTGGCCTCTTCCAAACTTTTGCCTTCTGATAAGGATAGCAGGGCAATGAAGAGGATTGGCAAGAAAGTTTACACTGCTTCTAATTTAGTCTTTAGGGCTATTAATTACCAGACCCATATGACTAGGTATGATCTGGCATTGATTGTTCAGGCTTGACAAGTTATTTCTGCCCTCCCAGATTCTGATAGCAAATCTTCTGCCTTATATTTTTTAGTTTCTGCTCCTCAAGTGGCTTGCCACTCCAGTAAGTGTAGCTACGATGCTGATGATGCCTCTTCTAGGGCTGTGGCTTAAGGTCCATCATGAGGTGTTACTCTTGGCTTTGTCTCTAGTCTCTTCCTGAGGACATTAAGGCCAAGTTGGATGCTCCTTTGGATAATACTCATCTTTTTGGGAGTGCTGCTGCTGACATGTTGAAGTCTCTTCAAGAGAAAGGAAAAGCCTTGCAAGATCTTAAACATATTTTTGTCTTTCCTGTCTTTAAGTTCCAGAGGCATTATCCTTTAAGATCTGTTTTTGTTTGAAGGCAACCCCACCAGGCCTCTAAGGACAGGAAGGTTGAGAGGCAGGCAACCTCTGCTAAAACTTCTCAGATTTTTGTTACTCAGAAGCCTCCTTTATATAATACACCTGCTTCTCTTTAACAATTTGCCCTCCTCTGCCTTTAGACCGCATTCCCTTGTCTCCTCAGCTCTTCCTTTATCTTCCAAATTGTTGTATCATCACTTCAGACTCTTGTTTTCTTTCCATCATCCTCAGGGTTATTTCATGGTATGGAAATCTCTCCTTTTTCTGGGATTCTTCAACCTCCTCTAGAGCAACTTCTTCATTTCCTGGATGCTGTAGGGTCCCTGCTGAGCAAAAAGAACCATTCAACCTGTCCCCCCTTCCCAAATGGGACAGGGTTTTTATTCCAGGATGTTCCTAGTTCTTCAAAAGGAAGGCACTTAGAGATCTATTTTGGATCTCTCCCAACTCAGCACCTTTCTCTATATCCCTTATTTTTGGATGCTTACTCTTTAAATTTTGTTTACTCTTTTATTACTCCAGGTTTTTCTGGTGCTCTTGGATCTGAAAGATGCTTACCTTCATATCCCTATTCACCCTCTCTTCTGGAAGTTTTTACATTTCTCTGTGCCTTCCTCTCATTTTTAGTTCTCTGCTTTGCCCTTTGGCCTCTCTACTGCCCCAAGGATATTTGCAAAACACCTAGCTCCTGTGATTTCCTTCTGTAGGCTCCAAGGCATTCAGATTTTTCCTTATCTAGACTACTTGTTGTTTTAGGTGCCTTCTCCCAGTCAATTGTTGCAGAATCTGTAGGTCTCCATCTCTGTTCTTCAAAGTCTGAGGTATACTATCAACTTCCAAAAGTCTGTCTTGACTCCCTCTCAGGATCATATGTATATGGGTTGCAGGATTCAGGTGGTGCCAATGTTGGCCTCTCTTCTACCCCATAGGTATTGTCATTGAAAGCCTTCTTTCAGTCTCTTCTTCAGCTGACTGCCATGCTTTCCAGGAAATTTCTTCAGGTTCTGGGATTCATGGCCTCTTTTATTTTAATGCCTCCTCTTGCCAGACTGCATATGAAGAAGCTTCAATGGTACCTCATGTTGGTTTGGCCGCAGCATCGTCATTCTCTGAATTTCAGTAGATCTCTCCTTCTCAGCCTCAAGAAGGAATCTGAGTGGTAGATTCACCAGTTCGCTCTCAACTCAGGCCAGCCCTTTCAGCCTCCAGTTCCTTTTCAAGTGCTGTTTACCAATGCTTCAGACAGGGGATGGGGGGCATCTCTTGGTCACCTGAAATTTCAGGATCTTACACCTCCCTATCAGAATTCAGACCATATCAACACCAAAGAGATGAGGGCTCTGATTCTGGCCCTTCAGGCTTTTCACCCCATGTTGTCTCCGAGCCCCTCTAAGGTGTACATAGACAACACTATAGTGGTGTGGTATGTCAATAAGCAAAAGGGCATGCATTCTTACCTGTTCTGCAGGATGGCGCTTCATGCTTGGGAAGTGGTTCTCAGTTGTCAGTTGACTCTTCAGGCAGTATACATTCCTTCTGAGCACAACCTTGTGGCAGACTCTCTGAGCAGATCCAAAACACAGGTTTATAAATGGATGTATCAAATAGACATGTTTCTGGGCATTGTCCATCAGTAGGGTATCCTCGGGTAGATATTTTTGTCTCCCCTCTGAACGGGCAGCTTCCTATATTCTGTTCCAGAGTGCCATGCCATCTGTCCTGGAAGATGGATGCCCTATCCTTTCCATGGAAAGGGAGGTTTCTTCATGCTTTCCCTCTCTTCCACTACTTACAAGTGTCCTGCAGAAGATTCAGCTGGACTCCCCAAAAATCTTGCTAGTGACTTCCTTTTGGCCAAGACAGCACTGGTTCCCCCTCTTACTGCATCTGGCCAGGGACAATCATCACAAGTTATCTTACCATTTAGATCTCCTCACACAGGAGAAGAGGTTTCTCATCCATCCCCACTTGTCCACTCTGCAGCTGACATTGTGAATGATAGGGTTTTGATCCTTTTCTGGCAACTGTTTTCTGAGGATGTGCTCAGTGTTTTACAGGAGGCAAGGAAATCCTCAACCAGAAAGTCTTATATGTCCAAATGGAAGAGATTTTCAATCTGGTGTCATGCTTGCAACCAGGACCCTTTTTTAGTGGGGATCCTTCTGGTCCTCTCCTATTTGTGTGAGCTGCTCTGGTCTGGTTTGCCCTACTGTTCTGTGAAGGCCCATTTGTCAGCCATTTCTGCTTGGCTGCCCTTGAATCTTCCTTTGACTTCTTGTTTTGAAGTCAAATAATTTTTGAAGGTGTCCTGTATAATATAGGCCTCCAAGAAAGCCTATTTATCCTTCTTGGGACCTTCATTTTGTTTTGGAAAAATTGACTCAGGCTCCTTTTCAGCCTGCAGATTCGGCATCTCTGCAATGTTGTACCTGGAAGACTGCTTTGTTGCTGGCTCGTACCACTGCTCAGAGGATTTCTGAGCTCCAGGCCCTTATAGGCATTCCTTCTTCTTGTTCATCCCCCCCCCCCCCCCCCACAGGGACAATGTGTCCTTTTGTAGTAATTTTTCTTTTATGCCCAAGGTAGTGAATGAGTTGTCCTTGAATCAGTTGTTACAAATCCCTTCCATTTTCCCTTCTTCTCAGTCTGCTATTGAGAGGGTCCCTCATACCTTGGATTTGAACAGACAGCTCAGGTACTATTGGGATAAAACTAGGACTAAGTAAGTATGATTTTGTTTCCTTTCATCCCAGGTCTTTGGGTTTGGCTGTTTCTAAGCAAACAATCTCTTCCTGGATAGCTAAGGCTGTTATTCTTTTCATGGCAAATCTCTGTCTGCTTCTGTTAGAGCTCATTCCACTAGAGCTATTGCCTCTTCTGGTGCCTTCTTCAAGGGGTTGGACACCAATTCCATCCTTGAAGTTGCTACTTGGTCTTCCATGCATACTTTTACTAAGCATCTTAAGTTGGATATGGTTTCTAGGACCAGAGCAGTTTTTGCTGAAACCATTTTGTGTGGGTTTGTTGAGGGCTCGTCTCAGCCTTCCACCTCCTAGTCTGATTTTTGAGCGTTTTTACTCTCCCTTATGTACCGAATACTACAGCAGTGATATGGAAGAACATAGTACAGTTGTATAAAATCTTACCATAACAGCAGATGTCCTTCTCTTCATTGTTTCAGTATTCGCTCCCTCCTTCCAACTCCCTCTTGTTTATTTTGCTTTTATTCCTTCTGGATGTGCATGGACTCCTTTGTCCTATAATGATTGTTCTCTTCTAGGGCAATTCAGTTCTGGGTAGTTATGCCCTTACATTCCTTTTCTGCCCTATATTCTGTGTGGGGAACATAAATGTCACATATGGCACAAACAAGATCTCTTTTAAAGTTAGCTATACTGGCCGAGTGATGTGCTGCCTGGGGCAGGACATCCCTTATGTACTGAATACTGCAACAGTGAAGAGAAGGACACCTACTGTTATGGTAAGATTTTACACAACTGTACTTTCCCTATCATTTACAGTAAAAAATGTGAAAATTAGTTAAAAAGAACAGGAAAAATCCCATATAATTTGTTTCATAAAGGATAATGAATGGGCAGCACCTATTCACCTATATTCATAAATATAGTGCACAGTCACATAAAATAACTTTATGTCTTTATGTCACTATTATGATTTTTATATTTGCATCATGCTAATGGTATGGTGGTATAATACTCCCTGCAATCACATAATAATATTCATAGTACATGTAGCACACAAGCATTACAGGGTTTGTATTCCAAATCATTTCTATTCATTTTAAAGATTTTACATTGCTGAACCAAGTGCCTCATAACTGCATACATCATATACATTTTACACACCAAACCTTTGGCCAGTATATCCCACTCCAGCATGATAAGGAAAAGCCTGATGAATGAGACCCTCCCTTATAACAGCAGGATTAGTAGCCGTGCACAATAGTTTTCAAGCATCCTTTTAATAAATATGCTCACCTGCTGCAGAAGGGCAGACACCTTTCCTAAATATCAAAGTTCAGAAAACATATTTCTCCAAGATTGAGACACTATACTTCCACATGGATCTTCCAAACAGAGCACAGATATCCTAAGTGAGTTAAATTTCAAATATTTCCATTACCCATAGAGGTTGCATCAAATCTCCCCATCCGATGCAAGCATTCAAAGGCCTGCATCAACTGTTCTCCAAAAATCCTTTCTGTCCCCAACTAGACAACCAGTGGATTTCTATATGCTCTCTTCACACTAGCAATCATTCCACCTTGCATCTGTTATTCCCTGACTTAGTCATACTCAGTCAATAGTATAGATATATTATTCCTACTACCTAATCTCAATTCTTCCACTCTTAAGTCTTCCCCCACCTTACCCCCACCATAATCCAAAAGATTTACTTCCTATTCAGACTTTCATTTCCCTTTGTAATGTCTTGCCCACTCACTCATGCCTTAGACAGTCACTTCTTTTTTCCATTTCTGTATCACCGTTTCCTTTATAAGACACTCTTCCAAGTCCCCATTCCAAAAGTAGCATGTATATCAGTTACTCAGTATTGCTAGTTCACAGCTCCCATTTTCCCATATATCCATGTGCATCAAGCCCCCAACCCCTTCACTAGTTTATGTACACATGTACAGTCTCACCACATATGCTTGTAATCCATACTCCTCTCCACAGTGCCAACACTTAACTTCTTTTCTCCAACCCACCTCCCACACCCTTTCTGGATTCTTGTACCATCAATGTTTACAAAATTAATTTATTCCTATCATCTTTTGGCCCACTGTACTTAAACTCTCCAAGATTTGTCACCTTTGCTCCTGTATTTTCTCATCTCCCTATCTCTCATCCTCCTATGACTACCTCTTCCTCAGTCTAATGAAATGAGGGACATGTCCACTGGCTGAGCCTTTACTTCCAAATCTCTGTAAGTTATTCCTGTCCTACTTTCCCCAGCCACTCATTCCCAACACACTTCTGCTCTCCCTGTTCTTCTTACTGTCCCCCCTCCCTCTGTCTTAGTCATAGCCCCCACCCCACCTTTACTGCTCAGTATGCCAAGTGATCTCCCCATCAGCCTGAACTTACAGTAGGGCTGTCAAAAATCTACCAGCTCCTCCCTCCTGGCTGAGCTCATTAAGTCATCAATATACACAATCCCCATGATGTTCCAATATAACCAATGTTTGTGTCTTTCGGCTTTTCCCGGTTAAAGGTCACCACAGCGGAACTCCGGTCCACTAATGATTGGCAGTGGATTTTTACATGCCAAGTTGTCAGCCCTGACGCACAACCTTCAACAAAGATATGCCCATTCACGCATGTCTCCACACAGAAGACGCTCTAGCTGAGAATCAAACTGGACAGCGTCTTACTGTGAGGCGACAACGCTACCGCAGCACCACCACCGCAGTCTTATATAACCAATATTCACCCTAAAACTACTACAGGCCTCTTCCCCTTAAAACTCTATATATCCCATTCACACCTCCTACACTAACGAATACAATTTCCCAGCCTCTTTACCACCCTTTATTCATTGCATCCTTCATTGCTCCTTTCCTTACCTGCCTCTCTCTTCCCACTGAATCCACCACTTTCCCTTTCCCCTCAGACTTCATAGCTTCCAATGCATATTAAATAATTTTGCATATCTTTTAAAATCATGCATTACTCACCTCAGCTTTTCCTATCTGTTTACAACTACCCTTTCCAATCCAGATTCTCTTCCCCACCCCTATGCAAATGAGTTACATGCTCTCTTTGTATTCTCTGAAATCACCTTGCGGAATGCTACATCCCTATATAGCACAGAAAGAACAAAACAAAAAATAGATTCATATGTAGTTACTAGGGATGTGGTTCAGCAGACCACTAATGAGCCGAGAACAATTTCATAATTGCCTGACAGCAATGTACCATTCCCTTCTTTCTAAATAAGTGATGACAATATAAACAAGCAAATATAACTGAGACAATTCCTTTACCATCCCATGCCTCATAACCTGCTGTGACAATGAGATTCCACCTTGTAGTATAGTCTATCCATCTCTGATGCCATTATGAAGTTAAAATCACTTCCAGTCACTGCTTTATGTCCCTCTTTTCTAACTTACCTGCCTGCCCCTTAAAATGCCTCCACCATCAGCTCATTATCCTCATAAGGACTGCATTAAGTTCCCACCATCATCCTATGACATTCCACCTCTCCCCCACCAATAACCACTTTCTATTCCCAAAACTATCTCATCCTTTCCCACTCTATATGCAGATTGAATATCTACTCCTTTCCCCTTCGCAAAGTCATAAAGTCACATTCCAGCCATTTACATTTTCTTTTTTTTTTTTTTTTTTTTTTTTTTTGCTGGTTTCTTGTCTCCTTCCATTTAACTTCAATTCCTTTGTTAAACATCTATCCCCTATTCCAAATTTCCTACCATCACACCCAAACCCCTATATCTATCCACACCTAACATAATGCATGCAACCCAATGTGCCACACCAGTCCCCCTCTATGTCTTCACCATATGCTAATAGGTCTTCAGATAACCCTTGTCTCCATTGGAACCATGCCTGAATTTAAACATCCTTGTGTCAGCTACCTTGCTAAGTACAACCTTTACCAGACAGCCCCCTGGAGGGGTAATGCATCGAATACTGCCTGTCCCCTCCCCAGGGCAGCTATGGTTAATGACATACCTGCACTTTCTCATCACCGCATTAGCACCTCAAACCATACGTTTCACACCAAAATAAAAATTCCCCATTTTTTGAGCATGATTACTAAGACATATACAAGTGAACATTGTTCTGCTTGAACTGTTAAAGCAATACACTGTGCCATTCAGTTAAATACACTAAAAATCCTCATTTATACATAAATCCATATAATTCTGACAGGCTGTATACATCAGCCTCTCCTTTCATATACAACCCAGACATCCCAAATAGTACTCTGAAATCTATAAAGAATTATAAATTTATCAAATTGTGCAAAGTTCATAGTATCCAGAGCCAAGACTATATTTTAGTTGGCATACCTCACACCCTCTTTACATATGACATCTAAAAAAAGCCATAAACAATGATGGGGGGCAAAGGCCAAAAACAGGGACAGATTTTAAATATTGCTCCTGTAAACCTAGAAAATGTCTAGAAAAAAAGGTTTTGCATTAGTATGCTTTGTCTGAAGGCTATAATGTCTGAAACTGAAATGTGTGTCATTATTTAGTGACTTCAGTCCTCAGAGATTTGCCCAAAAGAGCTTATAAATTTTATGAGGGATAGACCAAAATATCAGGCAAAAATCTGGGCATTCTGTGAAAATATGGACAACTGAGAGGTATGCACTCCATAGCTACCCACCAATTCTCTACAAGCATCATTCTTCATCGACTCCTTTAAGCAGGCCCACAATACAGAAGTTGGACCGATGGTGCTCCCCTTACAAATAACTCAGCTTCTCTCTCTCTCTCTCTCTCTCTCAGCATCAAAACTTCATCCTGAAGGTTAGCTATTTCTCTATCTTATTGATCTGGTTGTCTTTCAGTCTCCTTGGTGTGTTTATCAACTTTAGCTGCAGCTACTTTCCCCTGTTCTGGCTCTGCATGCACTTGCTGTATCTGTAAATACATGGCCAACACCTCAGCTGTAAGCTTTTCTATTTAAAGTAATATTCTATCAGTTTTCACTTCCATTTTGTAAAAAGATACAAAATGGAAGCTGGGGAAAGGATGGATATGTTTTAACCACTTGCCCCATTCTTTTTAAAATCTTCCATCACACATTTTACCATTTGAGTGCAAATAAATGGTAGATCCAGGACATAGCAAACACGGTGTGCTCCACGGAGTCCCCCCACCAATGTGAACAATACTGATTTAGCTGCTATTTTCTTATGTCAAAAAAGGAAAAAAAACACTTCTGTTGCATGGTAAGAAAGTCCCTACGAACAACTGAATTCCCCACATGTAAGCAAAGTCAGTAATTCTAAAAATGTTCTGCTTGATGCCAGTGAGCTCCTGTTAGTGAGAGATTGTGCAACACCAGACCATTTCATCGCCGTATCGTATCGCTGTAAGCTGTTATACCTAGCCCACCATAAAGTTCAATGACTGTGATATCTTTAAGGCTCACCGTCATGTATGGTGGCAAAGCACAGTGAAGCAAAGGAGATTTCTGTGCAGGAGTATCCAAACGTAATATGTACTTCGCACTGTGTTGTACTGTCATGCAACATGGCACAGGACAGTATAGCAGTTGTTAGACTGTGGAATTGTATACACAGAGTACAATGCACACCTGCATTCAGAATGACTTAAATGTGCACAGTCATTATAGACCACAGTCCATTTCTATGAATAATGATCCAAAATGGTGACATCCAAGGCACAGAGCTCAGAAGATCTGTTAGAACAGTTACATTTTAGACAGTCGTGAGCTGTAAAAATGAAAACTCTTTTTTGCAAGTAATTTTCAAATCTCTATGGTAAAGTTGCACATTCCGAAAGATTGAGGGCAGGATTCACGAAGCCTCCATGTAAGAGTTACAAGTCTTACACAGAGGCTGCAGTTAAACGGTGTGATGTTGGGTGTGAGTCAGCATGCCATGCATATTCATGAGGGCATGCTGACTCACACCCAAGGCTAACACGGTCCGTGTAAGAAAGTAGGGGGCGTGTCCGTAGGGCGAGCCCTGCAAATGGACACGCCCCCAGAAGATTAACAGTCCCGAAAGTAAACCCCCACGACAGAGTCCGCATAAATGTCAATAAACACAACACAACACATGCCCCCACAGACTATAAACATAAAATGTAAAAATGAACATGTTATATTTTTTTTATAAGTTTTAAAGATGTTTGCCCGTAATTGCGCTCATTTGCACGGGCTTGCCCGTCGCTTAGCCACAGTTAGCAGTCAGTGGAAAAGCATATAAGATCTAAATATGCAAAGTAAGCCAAGAAGCAATAGTGTAGTGGTAGAGACGTGGGCTGAAGAAGAGGCAGTCATGGTTCGAGCCCCCACAACATCAATTTTTATTTTTAGTGAAATAAACACGAAACAATTCCCTGACATATATGTACATATATAAAATTATTTTTATGTAAAATGTAATGAAATGGGCCATGTATTATGAAGAAATGTGTGATAATAAAAAAAAACAAATGTCAGAAGTGCCTATAGCTGAGTTACACTCTAACAAGCTGAGTATATCTGCCCGTAGGTGAGCAGTGGTTTAACAGGTGTAAAATGAGTGCCCGGGGTTGAGCAGCATTTTAACATGCTGAAACTATGTGCCCGTAGCTGAGCTAAGCATAATATGCGTGCTGACAGCCAAACGACACGTAAACCAGTGTGACCCATTTGCGCGGAGCTGCGCACCGCGCCAACAAACTAACCGGCGGGCAACGTTGAGCAAGCTGTATCAAAACTGCCTTTACACAAACACACCTCCTAGCCTGTGTAGACAGTCATAAAATATAAAAAGCAATGGCCAGGCTCGACCTCAGGATACCATGCACCATAGTCAAAGTACTGAACCACTAAGCCATAACAGTTGCTCTTAGAAATGCAGTAATAGCATATATATAGGAATGAATGGAAAGAGAAGCATGACAAAGCAGGTTTTATGAAGCTGATACATTTCCAAAATGGCCAATCACAGATAAGTGTGGGAAAAACGGCATATATAAGCCCCATAGGCGGGAATACACAGCATAACTTATTGTGGAACGGATTTGCAGTCAGGATGGCAGGTGTAGGAGAGGGTAGTTGCTTCCGAGCACAGAAGTGGGGCATTGAGGAGTCCAAATATATGGTTTGGCTCCTCGTCCACGATCATGAGGCCCAACTCATGCAGGGCCAGGTCCTGTGGGGAGCATACAAGGCTGAGGCGTGGGACCGGTTGGCACATGATCTCATCAGTGCCACAGGAATACCAAGGACTGGTGAACAGGTCCGTCACCACCATGCGGACCTGAAGAGACAGAAGCAGGACCAACTGAACCGTTGGATCCAGGAGGCCCGGTAAATGCCCAATGCCCCACTACTGAGTAAGTTACATGTAATTATTTATGTAGAAAGTTAACCTAACTGATATTATGGAGATGTGTATTCCAATATTACTTCATTTATATTACAGCTGCAAGTGTCCGTTCCACGAATCATCGAGCCTATGCCGATAGGCTTGTGCGGTTGCACCACCAGACAGGTTAGTAATTCTCTCCCTGTAACTGTTAAAAAATATAAGTATGACAGCTTGCAAAAGAGTGCAGTGTAGTCACCTATTAATATAAAGTGCAAGTAACAGTGTAAGAGAGATTCTGCTAGTACTGTGTAATTACATAAGTGTGATGCAGCCTGTAATCCAAAAATAAAAATGAAACAAGTCTGAAATAAAGATGTTCCACCTGTAATATAATAGTACATAACCTGCAGCAGGCTGTAAATTACAGCTACACAAGCTGAGTAAAACACATGTGTGAAATATATCCCCGTTTAAATTCTGAAACATGACACAAGTGAGACTGTTGGAAAGGATTGTTTTAACCAAGTAAAACATGTCAATAAGGCCTAGAATTAAGTACCATCCCGAATTGTAAAAATAAAACAAGTGAGAGTGTGAGAAAGAGGTATGAATCCACTAATAAAGTTGTAATAACTCCTGAATAAAGTATACTGCAGTCAGTACAGAATGAAATGAATGTGACAGGCACAACCAAACATCGAAATGTGTGGAATAAAGTACTGAAGCTGGAATGTGTGTCCCACAATTTGGATATGTTGCTGTAAGTTTGCAATATGCAGATAGTATGGTTGTATGAAATACCAAACATCCACAGTTGTCTAGAGCCATATAAAGCAAATGTAGCAGGATGCTGTAGCTGAACAGAACCATATATGAATGTGTATGAATAAAAATGAAATGTATATTAATGTAGCAGTAATATTCCTATCACCAACATGCATAAGTTTACACATAGGAAACTGTAGTCAGACCTGTAGTGTGTATATATCTGCAGCTAGTAGAAATGTACAGCATATGTATAGGTATTTGAAGTTGTTAATGAAATATTTCTTCACCCTACCCTATAACCACAAATAATCCATTCCACATGAAATGGGTATGTGTCTTTACAATTAACTCCCCTGGACATTTGTCCTGTTGGTTCATACATATTTGCATGTATGTTGATGCATGTGCCCTGTTCATACATCCAAACCTGATGGTCTGTTGCCATCAATCAACCCTGCATGTTGCTGGATTGTGTATTGTTGTTCAAATTATGCATGTGTTATGCTTGCTGTTCAATGGCTTGAATTTATGGGTGTTTGGTTAATGGGAATACTAATGCATGCTGTTACAACTAATTGTGAATGGTATTGTACGTTACTAACCCAAACTGTCATAAAATAATGCAAAACATAGGACGACAGGGAAGGCGGGTTCCAGTGGACCCACCTCTCCCACCTCAGTTGGCGAGTGCACCTGGCAGTAGTGCCCAGGCCGGACCCTCCTCCAGTGGCCCTGTGTCACCTGTGGGTGGAAGCACTGCAGGGGATAGGGCTCATCCCTCCTCTGCAAGAGTGGCCAGAGGAGAACATCCACTCACCCTCCGTAGTGTCCAGACTGTGGTGAGTAGGGAGATCAGGCATGCTGTGCTTAGGCCCCTATGGCAGCTTGAGGCATGGGTGGCACAACTCACGGGTGTGCCTGCTGCCCATCCTACACAGCCCCCAGCACAGCTCCATCCTGGGCAGTGAAGGCACAGTGGCAACTGCCCATGGGTGGGGATCTCAGTTCCACTGTTGCCATCTGTGGGCTCATGGGCTCGAGATATCCAAACATCCGTCCCCGTCAATTGTGTATCCCCCTCACAT
Source organism: Protopterus annectens (assembly GCF_019279795.1). NCBI lineage: Eukaryota > Metazoa > Chordata > Ceratodontiformes > Protopteridae > Protopterus > Protopterus annectens. The sequence continues at coordinate 1,561,954,622 of NC_056744.1, forward strand.
GTGTCATACACCACCCCTGTATGCGTCTTGTTTGTCTTGTCTGTTAACCTCCCCTACCTACCTCCCCAGCTATACCGACTTCCTGTACCTGACATACCACTCTCACCTGAAAAAAAAAAGGGCACTCTGTACCCACAAAACAATTACGCCCCCATACATAGCTGCCCATTTTGCACACATGTCTGCTGGACATGTAAACTCTCAATTACAATTGGCTGTACAACAAATATTGTTGTCCTCACACCTCTCTCAGGGGTGGAAGGTTTCAAATTTCACACCAAATTACAAACATATGCACAGCTGTTGCTGATGAAGAAATGGGCAGCTATGGGCCTTTCCTACATCCCTCCTGCAAAACCCGAGCTTGTTTTCCTACTGTCCTACCCACTTTGTGCCCCCTTTTTCACCACTTTCCTATCTCCCCATTTTCTTTTCTTTAAAAGAAAATAGCATGGGTGTGCGTGAGAGTAAGCACTTTTAAGCAGTAGTAAGCGGGAGTGCGCTTCTGTGCGCTTAGCTAAGCGTGTGTGCATGAAGCTAAGGGGAAGTGCGCATGCATGACCTCTGCGCAAACCAGCGCTAACCCACTTATAACTGCTTAAAAGTGCCTTAGTCACTCTGAATGACAAGGCCTGTAGTTTTCTCAGCAGCAAAATAAGATACCTCTGTCAGTCTCGAACCCAGGACCTTGGAAACACTAGTCTGCATGACTTACCACTAAGCCACGATTGCTATACAAGAACATTGTGCTGAAAGAAATATATCATGAAATAGTAGGAATTAATGTAAAAGGAATATAGCATGTCTAGTTCACAAAGCATGTCATGTATATTTACTGTCAAATCTAGTGGATTTGTAAAATAGTACTGTGTGAAGAGAAACAGCCATGCTAGTTGGTAGCTAGTAGGTAATAATGTCACAGTAGCATCTGGCAAGCCACACACATACTCAGAGCAGGATAAACACTGCCATAGTTGAATAGTTAAGAGCCCAGACATAGCAACTGTGACTGAGTTACAGGGATGTCCCTGATGTGAAAACAAATGTCAACTGTGCCCCACTGACACCCTGTGAAATGTACTAACAGTAGGCAGAAAGGTGTTACTACACATGCAATGGTAACTATGAATTACTGAAAGTATGCACCACTTGCACGTCACAAATGGTGTAGTAATACATATGCTTGAAATAACCCACAGTCACAACTGCAGAATATCAGAATATTTCATTGGAGTATCCCACTGATATGTACCATTCCATGAGGCTGATAAAAGATGCACCTGAGAGTATCTGAGGCCTGCTCAGCAGCATGATCAAATACCCTTGTAAGTGTCAAGGCCCACACGATGGCCAGACCACACTGCATGCAGTAACATCCTACCACAACAAACACATAGGGAATTGCTGCCCAAACAGATATAGCAAGCATTACAAGCTGTGAATGTAAATGGAAAATAGGAAAGCCATAGCAACACATTTCAGGAAAGACACCTAGCAGGCATACAAGGAGTAAATGTAAAGGGCAAATATTGAAGCCATAGCAACAGATTGCAAGAGCCACTGCTATATACCAGTTACACCACAATTCCCACAGGAAAGCACACACACCCATATACACAGTATTACTAGTCGTAGGTGTCAGTTTACATACACACGGAGAAGAGGAAACTGGAGGAAGGAATACTCAGCTTACAGTACAACATGCATTGCAGTGTCTACAACACAGCCTGAAATATGAGAGACATACCAACCCTTACACTCACAGAACAGTGTCCACAGCAAACCAGCACGGTCCCCACCCTGATAATCTGAAAGGGCTACGCCTACCTAACAGACCTTTTTATAGCACTGTCCTGAAATCACAGTGAGAACTGCAATCACTACACAACAGGCTGCATGCAATTAGTAAATGCTGGCTAACAATTGGTGCAGAGGCCATCACATGGACATATGCAGATACCTACAAAAGCATCTTGTACTCCCAGTCCACACATGCAATACTTTCATTGCACCCTCTGGAGGTAGAGACAGAGAGAGAGAGAGAGAAAGAGAAAGAGAAAGAGAAAGAGAAAGAGAAAGAGAAAGAGAAAGAGAAAGAGAGAAAGAGAAAGAAAGAAATAAAAAAAATGTATAAAAAAGTAACAAGAAAACAAACAAGGCCAACTAACTGAAAGCCTACGCAAACAGCTGCAACAAACACAGGTAATGTAAAGTACTAATATAGTAGTCTACATACTGTGAACCCTCCATATGTGTTATTGGTCTGTATCTATGTATATGAAGATGTGCATAGGGCTGGGGACATACTGCAACTGTCACTGAAGGCTCTGCATACATATGTATGTGAAGGCAGCTATGTGCACATAGCAATGTAGGTTGTAGTGCAATGTACAAGTAGGTTGTACAGTAATGGATGTTTATCAGTACATTACTGTGTGTATACATATGTGGAACTAAAAAGGAGTATATATATATATATATATATATATATATATATATATATATATACAATATATATATATATATATATATATATATATATATATATATATATATATATATATATATACGTATGTATATCGAGATATGTATGTATATATATATATATATATATATATATATATATATATATAATATGCATATATGTATACATATGTAGAAATACATAGACATATATAGTTTCACAGTGTCATAGTTTAGTACTAGGCTATCTGCAGACAGTGTACAGAATAGATTTAGAAAACTGTGCCTCTGTCTAGTAGTGACACAGTGAAGACCCCCTTACATAATAGCATTAGTTTACCGTGCCTCTGTCTAGTAGTGACACAAAGATGACCCCTGGTGTAAACCTATGATCTCCCATCCACTCGTCAAGAATTCACATGAAGAGAGTCAGTGAGGGACTCTGCCTAACATGAACTGGGATTCTGTTCCAGAGTATGGGAAGCCTCTGAGTTATGAATCTGTCCCTACAGCATGTCCTATTCATATTTGTGCTGAGGTTTAAATCTTTAGCTCTTTTGGTTCTGATGGATTTGGATTTTACAAGGTGGAACATGTCCATCAATTCCTGATTGGACATGGCCTTGTACGTCAGGCACAGATCACCTCTAAGTAGGTGGTATGCTACGGAATAGAGCTGGAGTTTCTTTAGTCTGGCAGCATATGACATTTGTTGGAGACCCTTGATCCTCTTGGTGAGGTACTTATGGGGTCTCCCTAGCTGTTGCAAGTGCCAGGTGAGGTACATACCAAATGGGGCATAGTACACATTCATGGGCCTGATAGGGAGGAGTATAGGGGTACAATGACCTCCTTTGATCTGGATGTGAATCCCTTCATGATAAGGTGGGCAAGGTAGGAAGTCTTTCCAACCACTTTGGCAATGTGGGTGTCAAATGAGAGGTCAGTATCGATTTGTGTCCCCAGGTCTCTGATTACTTTGTCTGTACTCAGTGGGTTACTGTCTATGTGATAATATGTGGGTACTTTGTTTTTCTCAAAGGGGATGACTATACATTATTTGGCATTCAGTTTAAGGCCATGACTCCGGCACCAGTTGCCCGTTTCAGTGAGGCCTTTCTGTAGGATGTATGTGTCAGCTGTTGTATCGACTATGGCGCCTAGTATGCACTCATCTTTGAACTGTGTCAGCCACTACCCTCCCATGTTTGCTTCCACATCTGAGAAACAAATGCAGAACATGAGGGGTCCCAGGACAGAGCCCTGTGGGGCACCACTTGTGACTGGCTGTGAGTCTGACATGGCACCAGCAATTTTGACTTTATGGTTTCTATTCTTCAGCTGGTTTGCAACCCATATTGTGACATATGGATTTACATTTAAGCTGTTGAGCTTGTCTATGATGCCAGAGTGGGGTATTGTGTCGAAAGCTTTAGCCAAGTCCAGGTAGGCTGTATGGACTGCTGTGCCCTCGTCAATGGCTCTAGTGACTGTTTTGAAAAGGTCAACCAGGTTCAAAAGGCAGGATCTGCCCTTTACAAAGCCGAACTGGGTGGGATCAAGTGTCTGTAAGTCCCAAATGTCTCTGTGTATGAGTTCCATAATGAGTCTTCCCATAGCTTTGCAGACCAGGCTGGTTAAGCTTATGGGGCGGTAATTACCAGGGTCTGTAGAGGTGCCTCCTTTGTGGAGTGGGACTACTATTGCTGTATGCCAGTGTTCAGGTACATATGCTGTAGTAAGGTTACGATTAAATAGCATTTTATGTGCGGGTTTAGCTCCTCTTGGAGTTCACGTAGCATGCAACCCGGGATACCATCGTGTCCCATTGATGCTGTGTTTATAGCTTTGCTGAGGGTGGTTCTCAGCTGGACATCTGAGATGACAGGTAGGTTACATTCAGCTGGGATAAGTAATTCCTCTTTTGGGGGTGAGGGAGGGGAGAAATTTGCACTGAACCTGTCTGCCAGAATGTTGGCAATATCTGTGTGTTCAGTGTAGTTTTTGTCACTGTGAACTAACTCTGAACATATCTGAGGGTTTCCGCCCAGGTTTCTAACATAGCAGAAGAAGGCCTTGTGGTTATCTGTAGTGTCCATAGCGATTTTCCTCTCAAAGTTGGTCTTGCATGTTTGTATGAGAGAACGTAGCTTTCTACTAGTGCTGATCAGAGATGCCTTATCTTTATGGGATTTTGCTCTGTCATGCAGTAGCTTCCTTCTTTTGTTATACAATTTGTTCATGGCTGGGGTCCACCAGACAGGACGCCTGCCCTTGGTGGAGAGGGTCTTGGTTTTATTTGGGATTGCATGATCCATGCATTCTTGGAGATGTCCGTAGAAAGCATTTGTGAAGGAGTCTGCATTGTGGGATGTAGTTTCCACTGGCCCAGTGGGCTTAAAGGATACCAACTCAGTTTTAAGAAGTGTAAAGTCGGCTTTTGAGAGGTTTCTCACTGTAGTCTTTTGTGTTATGGGTGGAGGTGGGATATGTATATCCAGGGTGATTAGTTTGTGGTCAGATGTGACTAGTGAGGGGTATACTTCCGGTGTGTAGCACATTGTCCCCATGTTTGTGATGATCAGGTCTAGTATATTATCTCCCCTTGTGGGAGAGGTGACTAGCTGCTCCATTGCATTTGAATTTATGAATTCCAGGAACCTTTGGGCTAGGGTGTTTGGGCTAGAATAATGCACCCAGTGTATGTTAGGGTAGTTGAAGTCTCCCAATATGATGGTGTTTGGTGGGACATTCATATCCTCCAATGTCTTCAGGAAGGCTGAATGGGGTTCCTGAGATTGGGAGGGTGGTCTGTAACATGCTACCAGTTGTATAGCAGTTTTGCCTACGGTTAGTTGCACCTGGATGGTCTCTGATGCTTCATGTGTTGCCACTAACCTGGAGGTGTGGGTGTCCTTGATGAATTTTTTTGTTTTGGCCCGAGTTTTGGGGCCAAAAAGCATGATACGAGGTATAGCCTGGTACCGCTGGTATGCTCTCAGGAGCCTTGAACCAGGTTTCACTTACTGCACAGACATCAAGATTGATAGAATATGTACGTACAGATATATGTAATACACACATACATATATCGATATATGTAGATACATATACATATATAGACAGATCTGACTGACAACAGATATGTCTGTATATGACTATCTCTCTCTCTCTCTCTGTCCCACCCCCTCTCACTCTCTCTCTCCCTCTGTCTCTCTCTCTCTCTCTCTCTCTCTCCCCACATCTATTTGTATATATCTATCTACCTACATATCTATCTATATATATATATATATATATATATATATATATATATATATATATATACTGAGTGAGGCACATGTGTGCAGATGTATTGCAACAGTTGCCTGGTGACAAAGGCATGGAGTGAACACCAGTGTGGATACTGGAGTACCATACCCTATTCCAAAACACTGACACCAGTAACCACCACATATGTGCATGCCTGCCCACCACTGCATGTGTCAGGGGGGAACAGGGGCAACAAGTGTACAATAGGCTCCCCATTGATATACACAGTGGCACACTAGTCCTGTAATACTTGTACATGGAATGTGTCAGCAGACATGGTGTGTCAGCTATGGACATGTAGGTCACTGTACCCCTCTACACCCCACAATGTCCTACATGGTATGTACCTCCCATGACAGCTACAGATATGGAGAAGGACACAGACATATGTAAGTAACTGTGTCAATGCACTCAAACACATTACCTATGCAGAGTGACTGACAAGACCACAGAGCGCACCCAGACTACTTACATATACCACTGCTGGATATACATAGTTAGGTCACACCCATGACAGTTGTCCAACAACTATGGTAACACCTCCAACATCCTCAACCCAAATTACCTATGTCTGTCATCCTTGTCACTGCAGTATAGAGCACATGGTGGAGGTACAGGTCCCTACCCACAGATACGACATACCCTGGAGTAAACCACACAGAAATAAGAAGCAAGGCTCCCCATGAGTAGATGTCAGACATACCCTTGCTGAATGTTATGCGGATAGGTAATATGCCATATGAGTCACCCTGTGTAACTGTTTGACAGGAGCAGGTACGATCATATCACATGTGTCACAAGGGGCAGGGTAGCATAACAGTATGCTGCTGTAGGCCCAGGGCCAATAGCATACTACCTACCTAAGACACAATGCACACCCATGAACCCATTGCAAACCAAATATGTGAGGTGGAATGAGTGTGCCAGTGACTGGGTGCATGTTATGTACTGGTGTGATTGCTCACCATGACTGTCTGTCTGCCTGTCATGGTAGTGGGTATCCTTGGCGTGAGGCCAGAGACAGATGTGTGAGGTATTGCAATCAACACATACTACATTGCCATATGTTGTGCTGTGTTACCCTGTATGTGACTGTGGTGTAGGTAGGGTTATGGCAAGTAAGAGTAGTGTGCATTACCAGTGAAATATGTAACGTGCATTGCATGCAGTGCATGGGTTGATAATGCTCCTCATACAGTACCTTGATACAAACCCCCAGTGTGAGGTTGTGCATTGGACCTGAACCAGTGTGCTGACTGCTGCAGTATACTAGTCTGTCGTATGGAGTGTGCCAGGTACTGTTGCACAGTTGTCAGATGAGCACTGATATCTAGTCATTTACATATGTATCCCCCAATAGACAGACAGATGCTATATATGGGGGTTAAGTTATATCACTACAGTCGAGTATTATGTGTATTATGTGTGCCATAGTTTGCTGACAGATATTGCTGACATATTTTCCTTCTCCTTTTCAGGGCTATGGTTCACCAGCGAAACCCTGTGTACTCCGCTGCAGAGGAGGAAGAGATACACCAGAGCCTGGTGCGGGATTTTGCAATACTCTTTTCCCACACCAGCCACAACCAGCAGGAGAGGGCTGCACTGTGGCAAGACCTGGTCATCGGGTAAATGACATAGGCACACATAACCAGACATATAAGCAGGTACACCATCACTGCAGTGATTTAATTAGAAATGTCCGTCAGCGTGCATCGGATATCCACAGGCAGCAGCTTGCCACAGGTGGTGGGGTGGCTAGACATCCCCCCTCACCAGACTGGAGGGACTACTCCTAAGTGTTGTGGATCCAGCCCAACAGCAACAGCAGCAGCATACATGTGTAAAGATGGAGGCTGGAGCCACCCAGCAGCAGGACACGGAGCGTGCAGGTAACATGCCAAGTGTATAGTTGACTGTTCTGTACACTGTTAGTTTATGCATGTGTGAGGTGAGTCCTCGGTTTGTAGCTGTAATCTTGGTAATCATTGTGCAGGAGTGATATTCTCAATATCAGCAGTAGACCTGTGGAAGCCAACTGTTGCACTACTTAACTGTATCATACTCACAGTATCAATGGCACAGTTGTGCCCACTGACAAAAAATGTCTCATTTCTGCAGGTCCCTCTGGTGTAACAGCAAGGCAGCCTATCCATGCTGGTGAGTGTGTAATAACAATACCTTCAATACTCTTGATACTAATAGTAATAATAAGCTGAAGCAGTAGTGCTATGTGTTTGATTGCAGGTGTGTTTGTGTCTGTGTGTTGATATCTCATATACTGAGGAGTGTGCATGTATGCATGTGCCCTGTGTGCATGTGTGCATGTGTGCATGTGTGCATGTGCCTTGTGTGCATGTGTGCATGTGCCCTGTGTGCATGTGTGCATGTGTGCATGTGTGTATCAGTGGTGACATTGTGTACATATTGTAAACTGTGTTTCCTGTCTTACTCCCACAGGTTCTGGTGCTGCTCTGGTGTTGTGCAGCAGGGAACCTGAATCAGCTGCTGTGGATAGTGATAATGATGATACCTGTGTAATGGCACAGAGAGGTGTGCCAGGGTCCGTCATTGGTCAGCCAATTGACAGTACACAGCTGTCGACCCCATCAATGCGCACAGTCATCCTGCCAATACATCCTTTGTCACCAATGTCCCTAGGTGACAGACAGGATACAGTGGGCATTGACCAGGGTAATGTGGTATTGGTGGCACATGCATCCCCACACAGCAGCCATGGCCAGGGTCCTGACATGGTACCACACAGGCAGACGTCCAGGGGTTCTTGTGGGAGCATCCATGGGCGTACCACCCCTGTCAGACGTGCCCACAGAGGTCTTTCAACCTCAGCTATGTTTCGGGCTGTAATGCAGGCACAGTCACGTATGGAACGGTACACCAGACAGGGTCTGAGGGAGCTGAGAGCATGTTGCACAGCTATGAATGACAGTATGCGTGATGTTGCGGCTGCCATCCGTAACTTCACCAAGGTCATTGACAGACGTTGGGGGGACACATTAGATCTGTTCCACAACTACATGTCCATGAGCCAGGGCAATGGTGGACAGTTGACGCGTTGACGTGGCCGTATGCTAGCAACAGCAGCAGCTGGCAGCTGTCATGGATGACAACAGGCCAGCGGCCGCTCCCATAGTGTCAGCAGCAGCCCCAGCAATGCTGGGTCTGTGCTGTTATCAGACCGCCCCAGGAGACCACGTGCACGTGGCTCTGGACAGTCCCAACAGGGACCTGTCTCCAGTCACCAACCACCTGCTTCTGATGACAGTACCCAGTCTGGCTTAGTACCTGATACGGTCCGTAGTACCCCTGCCAGGCACAGGTACCGTGTCTGTGGCCAGAGACAGTGATCTGTATGACCTGGCAGGTACAGTCTGTGGCTGTCCACAAACACCTGTATATGGCAGCCATGAGGTGGGACTGTGTGCATGCATACACACATGCAAACTGATAACACCTAGGGTTACCGCATACACGCACACACTGCATCAACATTGCCCCATCTTGTACTGCTGTCCCTCACCAACACACGCACACACACACACACACACACACACACACACACACACATGTCAATTTGTTTTATCAGTGGCAGACTCAGGCATACCAAGTACACACCCTGTGCATGTGATTAAACTGTGCCACTTCCTGCAATCTGTAACATCGGTGCAGGAACAGGTTAACATGGTGCTGATGCACAGGGTGACTACATAGAAGTGTAGTAATAGTATAATGTTGACAACAGTACAGTGTAATGATATCATTGTGGGTATATCCCAGCATGCCTGATGCAGTTACAGTATGAATGTCATTGTATTGTTTTGTATACCCATAGTAATTACCATAGTGTACTGTCTGCACATCTTTGCATACTGGTGGTGAGGCTGTTAAGAGATGGCCACCTACATAGGTAGCACAGGGGATACGAAAATGTACATATTCATACTCAGTGATGGTCATGTCAACTGCAAGTTGCATGCTGTCCACACTCGACTCTGCAATGAGGATATTTGAGGATGTTGATATCTGTGCAGTAATGCACAACAGGTTCAAGACTCACAAGAGCACACTAGCACTACAAGGTCACACCTCATACCATGCATGACAGCCCCAAAACACAGAACTAACTATGACAGGAGGGAGAGTCTCCATACATGTCAAGGATACTGTGGTGCCAGGACAGGTAGCATACATCCTACTAAGTCTGGAACTGCTGAGTGAGGGCTCAGTGTCTGTTATTTGAAATGTGTATTATTACAGGTATGAGCACTTGGGTTTCAGGCCAGTTATTCTACATTACGAAGGTATATGGTCTGTACACTTGTGGGGGGTGGGGCTGGACCCAGCCCATCTGACCTGTGAATGTCTGGGTACAGGCTTATAATGCCTGCATATATGCACTGTTACCTACTGGAAGTCGTACACCTTGTTTGTTGTAGCATAGTCTATATCCAGGCCTGCTGACTGTAGCTTTGTTTGTATGCATGTTTGCTTGTTATGTCCCTGAAACACTGATTCCAACTGCAATGCAGATTTACATCACCTCTGTGGACCCTAGTGACATCTATATTGCTTACTGTACTGATGTCCATGTCTCACTTGACAGAATGTCACTGTTTGTCCTGTTTGCATGTAAGTTGCCTGTAACACATTGCATATGACTTACCTTGCATTTGCTCAAGACAGCATTTATATATGCCAGCACTAACAAATCAGGAGCACTACACCCTCACATACTCACCTTGAGTACCTTATTCCCCATTGGCCCTATGTGTCGTTAATTAGTATGGGATTCACAATGCTATGGTCGCATGTGCAAAGGTCACCTGTCAATCTACTCTCTGGTCCAGTTGGTGAATCTGTGAGTCATGTGGCAATGTTACAGCTGCCTCATGTGCACAGACAACCCTCTCCCCTTCCCATACACTTACAACACATGTGAGAGATGCAACCACATAGCCAAACAGGGGGCTAAGCTCTCTTAACTCAGTACTGGCATACCCTGTCAGGTGGAGTGGGATACTACAGTGAATACAATACCAGTCTCACATAGACCTGCCACGACCGCAATCCAAACACAGAAACACACAGGTACATTCTTGGACTCTCAGAATAGCATCCTGCCTGAGCAGCTGACAGCTGCAAAGCAGACACACAAGCAAACGTTACGCCAGAGCAGAGCACGTGCAACACATAGCTCACAAAGCCTGTGTGCCAAACAGTCACAGCCCATACAGCTTAACAACACACCTGCTACAGTTGTAATAGGTACCTCTATCGTCAGGTACACTGAGGTCCTGCTCACCAGGCTGAACAAGGTGAAGGTCATGCTGAGATGCCCGTCGGGCACTATGATCCACCACATAACACAAGCATACAGGTCACTCCAAGTCATGTACAAATATGACTCAGTCATTGTCTGTGCCAGTGTGTATGACCTGTGACGCATCTCCCCAGACTACATGTTAGGGGACATAGAGGGGCTCTCTGAGCTTGTTGCACAGGCTGGTATGACCCTGACCTTGAGTAGCATCTTACCCTCACCAAGAATGCTGCCACAATATGTAGACAGGATGATCAGTTTCTACAATTACCGTATGTTTCGGTGACATTCAAAGGGGATCCAATGCCTGTCAGCATGGGATTACATGCTGGACAAGCCACGTTGCTTTGCTAGGGACAGCTTGCACCTGTCACCCATGGGCCATTGTATATTGGCAGAAGCTCTTGCTACACACATAGTGCCTTTCTATGCAAGGCTGACATTACATAGCCACCTACACAGGTATCACACAGGATAGGACACTAATAGTAATGCTACTCAACACCAGCAGTGTAAACCTCAAGATGCATGCAGTGGAAACTGTCCTTAGCATGGGGAACAGCAATATCCATGCAGTAACAGACCCTGGTACAAGGTTCCCAGGTGCACCCCATCACTGCCAGGTCATACCTCATACCATGCTTGTCGTCCCCTACACATGCACCAAACCAGAACAGGGGGGATGTATCCAAAGACACCTCAGATACACACACCCCCAGGTTGGTGGCACAGCACAAAGCATCAGAGCCTATCCATGTGCAACTAACAGTGGGTTAGACTGCCTTCAGGTTCATAGCCTGGCATACACCACCACCCTCCCATACCCAGGAAACCCACGTGGCCTTCCTAGCAACACTGGGAATATGACGGTCTCTACAAACACCATTATATGGGTGGCCTGCAAATATCAAACATAGAATGTGAACATTACTCTAGCTCCAAGACCCTAGCTGAAAGGTTCCTAGCATTCATTCCCTGCATTGCTATGTAACAACTTGTTACCACTCCCACAAGAGGTGAAAACATGCTGCACCTGTTCATCACCAACATGTGGACTATATGCTCCAGACCAGTCATGTATCCCTCGCTGGTAGGATGACACCATCTACAACTCACACTGTATATTCACATACCACATGCAGCCCCTGCACAGAACACCACAGTCATACAGTTGTCTAATGCAAATTCCATGTATTCACATGAGGCAGGCTTCAGACATGGGAACTATTGAAGGTCACAGGTACATATGTGTATGTGGCACACACATACATCATGTGTGCATTGACATTACTGATATAATGTATGTTGTGCAATATTGGGAACAACACCCCACACACACGGACAAACTGTGTGACAAAAACACACATGGCATTTGGAGGATACAAACCCCTACCTAACTATGTTATAACACTTGTGAGAGATGCAGTAGCAGAGCGCGCTATTTGCATTACTGAGTGGCTTGCTTTCTCCTGCTGTACTTATAGGGTGCTGACATCATCAGTGTTTAGACAGTGGAATATGCAGTATGTGTTGTGTTGTACTAGTTGCCACAAGGGACATTTCTCTTACATATGGAATTGCACACACACTACTCCCCCCCCCACAGTCACACATACACACACTGAGCACTTGCAGGATTCAAACCCCTACCTAACTATATTATGACATTTGTGGGATACACAGTAGCTGAGCGCACTATTCAAATTACTGGGTATCATTTGTGCTCCTGACATATGTATAGTGTGCTGACATCATTATGTATGAAGAGGTATGTTCATCTGTCACTATCCATCAGTACGGGGGAGAGCATATCTATGCATTAACTTTGCACAGGCACAGTGGCCTACTGTACTGCTGAGGCAGATGCCAAATACACTGTGGATAGCCTTCTGTATTCCCTAGGGACAACAGCCTAGTATTGCACTCTACGGCCATATGTTTACCTGTCAGATGCAAGTATCTGTTGCTCATATACTGTTTGTGGGTCTTTATTGCCATAGCTTTCCCTATCTCTATGAACAACTTGTGTACTGTGGCAGATGTTTGCATATGAGTGGGATCCAGTACTTTACTTATGTCTCTGTTGTAATTTCACTGTGTGCACTGGGCAGATTTCTGTATTGTGGCAGGTTCCTGTGTTAACACATACAAATGCCAGATATGTGTGTGCAACTGCTGTACTGTGACATGGCCTAAGTGTGTGAGCATGCCCAGTTCACAGTTTCTCTGGCTTCTTGAGTGACACGTCTCATTTATCTAAGTGTGCGAGCATGCCCAGTGTGAACTTTCCTTGTGTTGGGATCTGTGGTCCACCACATTTGTGTTTGCGTGTGGACTTCATCTATATTTCACATGTACAGTTGAGTGCTGGACATCAGGTTGTGCTCTTACTGCCCAACTGCTTTGTGTCTGAACCTAACAGGCATTATGCTGTGCCTGCAGGGTTGCCATGGGATAGTTTGCATACAGTTGTCAACATCCTTTCATACTGACCAAACAGTGTATTGTCGTATAGTGTACTGGTTCAGTACTTTCACTGTGGTGGACAGTATCATCGGTTTCAGTCCTATCACTGCTTGTAATATTTATAGTGAGCACACCAGACTGGTTGAGGGCCAGTTGTGCAGATATGACCATGTTGCATTTTGTTCAGATATGGACAGCATAGAACATGATTGTCCGACATTGTTAATGTATTCCACAACTTGTGTGGACAGTGAAAAACAATGGCCATGTGCCCTAGGCCATTTGTAATGCTAGTCAGAGAGTGTTTGTCCTTCAACACACATTTACTGGTGTTTGCCATGACATATGTCAAGGTTAGTGTGCTGTGCCTCTGTCTATCCATGACATACAGGTGATATCCAGGGTACACCTACCATCTCCCATCCAGTCATCATAATTCCTCTGGATGACAGTCAATGAGGGACTCCCTGGATAACTTGTACTGGGAGTTTAGTCATGAGTGGAGTGAGCTTCTGGGTTATGGACCAATCGGTCCAGCATGTCCTGTTTATGTCTGGGCTGGGGTTCAGGCCTGTCATCTGCATAGGTCACCAGCATTCAGATTTTACATGGTGCCAAATGTCCATTGATACCAGCTTGGTCATGGCTTTATACATCAGGCACAGATCACCTCCAGCCAGGCGGTATGGCACTGTGTGGAGCTGCAGTTTGTTTAATCAGGCGACACATGGCATCTGTTACAGCTCTGCGATCCTCCTGGTGGGGTATTTGTGGGGTCTTTCCAGTTGATGCAGGTGTCTGCTAAGGTACATCCCTCAAGGGCCATTGTACACAATTGTGAGGCTGCTGATGGATGACTGGAGAGGCACATTGACCTACCCTGACCTAGCTGTGCTTACCTTCATGATTAGGTGGGTATATGGTATGTTCCTGTAACCACTACAGACACATGGTTGTCACATGCAGGATATCTATCACCTTGTGTCCCCAGGTCTCTTATTGCTCCTGATGTACTTACTGGGTTAACACCTATGTGGTAATTTCTGGCCATGTACTGTGTTTCCACAGGGGATGACTATACACTTTTCTGCATTTAGCTTGTTGATATGGCTGTGGCACCACTTGTCTGTTTCTATGTGTGCCTTTTGTAGGATGCTTGTGTCAGCTGGAGGGTCCGATATGGTGGGTAGTTTGTAGTCTTCTGCGAACCTGTTCAGACAGAGTCCTTCCATGTTGGCCTGTATCAATGTGACATATATAGCATACAAGAGAGGTCCCAGGACCATGCCTTGTGGGATGCCAGTTGTACCTGGTTTGCAGTCTGACATGGCTGCAGCGTGTCTGACCAGGTCAGTTCTGTCCTTGAGCTGGTTTGCAACACATCTACTTGGATAGGGGTTTATAGTTAGGCTGGTGAGCTTATCTGTACTGACCAACTAGGGTATTGTATGGAAGGGTTTAGCAAGGTACAGCTAGGCTGTGTGAACCACATTCCCCTCATCAATGGCCTTGGTGCATGTTTCACATGAGTCAGACATGTTTAAGGGGCATGATCTGCCCTATGAAAGCCACACTGGGTAGGGTCCAATATCTGTAGGTACCCAGTCTCGTTATTCCTGGGATCCATGATCATCCTCTCCATTGCTTTGCCAGCCAAGATAGTCAGGGTTGGGGGTGATAGTTTGCAGTATCCATTCAGGCACCACCTTTGTGGTGAGGGACCACTGTTGCTGTACACTGCTCTTTGGGTAGATATCTTGTGGTAAGACTGTGAGTGCGCAGTAGTGCTATTTGTTGTTCCATTCTTCTTACAGTACTTGTTGGACACAACCCAGGACACCATCTGATACCATTGATGCTGTGTGGTGTGCTTTGTAGATGCTGGCTGTTACCTCAGCATCTGCAATGTCAGGGGGCCAGCATTCTGCTGGGATAGATATTTGGCAGTATGGTGGGGAGTTTGCAAAGAATCTGTTAGGTTGGATGTTGGCAATGTGTGTGGGTTTGATGTATTGTTTGTGATATTTGAGTACTGCAGAGCATATCTATGCATTATCCCCATGGTTCCTACCATCAGTTAGGACAGCTGTGTGATAATCATTTGTGTCCTGCACAATTTGTATCTTCATAGGTTCATAGGTTCATACTAGGCTATCTGCCCTGCCCATGTTTGAGCATGGACAGACTGTGTGTGAGTTTCGACACCCCTTGCAATGTGCATATTATGCCCATTTAGGATTTACTTTACTAGATGTGACACAGGGATGGCCCCCAGTGTACACCTGCTATCTCCCATGCACTTCACCAGATTTCTCTTGTTGAGTATGAGTGTGGAGCTCAGCCTATCATGGACTGGGATTCTGTTCCAGAGTGTAAGGAGCCTCTGGGTTATGGATCTGTCCCTCCAGCACATCCTATTTATCTATGTGTGGAGGTTCAGATATCTCACTGTGGTGTCTCTGCTGGATTTGGGGTTTCTGCAGTGAAGCATGTCCATTCATTCTGGATTGCACATGGCCTTGTACATCAGGCATACATCACCTCTGACTGGGCAGTATGCTTGTGAATTGGGCTGTGGTTTTTTTCAGCCAGGCAGCAGATGACAAATGTTTGGACCCTTTATCCTCTTGGTGAGGTACATTTGGGGTCTTTCTAACTGTTGCAGGTGTAAGGTAAGGTACATCCGAACTGGGGCATTGTTGTCACGTATGGGCCTGATAAGGGAAGAGTATGGGGGCACAGTGACCTCTCTTGATCTACATGTGCATCCTTTCATATTAAGGTGGGCAATATAGCAGGTCTTCCTGGCCACCTTGGCAATGTGAGTGTCACATGATGGGTTACTGTCCACTTGTGTCCCTAGGTCCCTGATTACTTCTTCCGTACATTATGGATTGCCACCTATGTCATACTTTGTGTGTGCCTTGTTTGGTATTTGTTGAGACATTCATACTCTGCAGTGTCTTCCAGAAGGCTGGCTGGGGTTCCCGGGTTTGTGAGTGTGGTCTGTAGCAGGCTGCAAACAGGGATGCAGTTTGAGCCACTGTTACTTGCCCGTGGATAGTCCATGCTGCTTCTTGCTGTGGTACCAACCTGGGGGTGTGGTTATCCTTGACAATTACTGATAGCCACACTCCTATTGTAGTGTGTTCCATGTTTTGGAGCTGTAGAGCATGGTATGAGGCATAACCTGGTAGTATTAGGGTGCTCTTCTGGGCCTTGACCCAGGTTTCTGTTACAGAACAGATATTACCATTTTTCATGCTGTGGTGGGTTTGGTCTGCATGCACCTTGCAGGTTAGACTTATGGCATTGGGTAGCATTACGTCCAGGCTGTTATCCCTTGTGCTACCTATGGTGGTGGGTTTGTGTTTCCAGCCTTACCTATTTAAGGCACAGTGGGGGTGACAACAGATTTTGCCAGTATCCACACAGCCAGGTGTGCTGGGTGCGTGCCATCCCTAGCAGGTGGGGCATCATGTCTTGCTCAGCATGTCATCCCAGGCTGTCAGCCATTTGTTCCCCCTTGCTAACAGCAATACTTCAGCCAATTATTGTACTTGATCTTGTTGTCTTCATAGTGTGGCATCATGCTTGGTGAGGGTGAGATGTTAGGCAGGGTCTTCATGTTTGCATATACTAGATGGTGTTACATTGCTTAACACATGGCAATCATGCCTCAGGTGGTGCTGCAGGGCTGCCTCTGTTGGATGCACATACTACACTCCCTGTACATGTTTGAGAGCAGGTTGTGTCATGTTAGGTGTCCCTGTTACTATATGAGTGAGTCAGAGAGGGGTATCATTCCCAGGGTTCTTACTGAGCCAGTGTATGTGCTATGCGTTGTCTCTTTGCCAAGGCCAGGGCATACTGGGCATGCCTCCTTCTGCCTACTGGGGCAGGCTCAGGTTGTTCCTCCTCCGAGTCACGCTCTGCCTGTGATGGCCTTGGCAATGGTGGGGGGCTGTTTGTCCCGGCCCTGTGCTGGTCCTGCTGCAGCTGTTTTCGCAGAATCATATCATGTAGCATAGCACATACCATGACAATTTAGGTACATGTAGTTGGTGAGTACTGCAAGGCTCCACCAGATGTGTCCAGGCACCGGAACCGTGACTTGAGCAGCCCAAACACACGCTCTATTACATTTCGTGTTGTGCGTGTGCCTCATTATGGCGTTCTTGTTCAGGTGTGTGCGTGTTTCCGATGGGTGTCATCAGCCACGGCTCCAATGCATATCCAGCATCCCCCACTAGGTGACCATGTGGAATGTCCCCATTGGCAAATGTCTGGTACAGCTGCATCAAATGCCAGATATGGGAATCATGGTAGCTCCCAGGGCAGCCAGTACACACATTCATTATTATGCCCTGGGCATTACACATGACCTGGCAGTTGATGGAGGGGAAGCCCTTGCGGTTGATGTAGGCCCTACCCCGCTCACCGGCTGGTGTTTGATGCGTATGTGCATGCAGTCTATTGCACCCACTACCTCAGGGTATTCCGCTATTTGATGGAAGAGAAGCATATTGCTGGCCAATACCTCACAGGAATTGGGGAAATATACATGCTCACCGACATGTGCTGACATGGCATCCAGGAACTGGTGCAGTACCCTGGAGGCTGATGCCTGTGATATCCCCATCATATCACCAGTTGGTCTCTGGAAGGTACCTGCTGCTAGTATTCTTAGGCCAACACATACCTTGGTTTCCACTGGGATGGGTTCCCCTCTGTTGGTTCTGTGTGTGAGGTGTGGCCTGCACAGCTCAACAATTTGCTGCAGGAGGTCTCTGTCCTCTCTATAGTGCTCCACTATCTCCAGCTCATGTAACCCCTGGTAGGTGACCCTGGGCCTGTACACTCTTCTCCGTCTCCTCACTGTGGGTTGTCTGGCAGCATTTGCATTGTCACCACCCTCAGCAAGTCTCTTATGTCTCCTTATAACAGCTATGGCAGCCCCTAGCATGTTTGGTCTGAGTGCAGCTTTTTCAGTTTTCACTTCTAATAGCTTACTCCTGTCTTGCAGTGTCTCTTGAGAGAAACATACTGCAATGCTGTTTGCAGTGTTTTAAGTGCTGGGCTGGGCTAGTATTCTGCCTGTGTAATTGCCTGCTTCTAATTGTTTTCACCTGCTAGCTCTACCAGTATTCCCTGCTAGCTTCCTACTATTTCTTCTGCTTCCTTTTTCCTCTCTGTTTCCTCAGGGGGGAGCAGCGCACATACCAGTGAAAATAGGTTCACAGTGGCTACCACGCGCGCACACATGCTTACACGGACTAGAATCCGCTTATTCGGGTTAAAACGCGCACACACCAGAGCAAACAGGTTTACAGATCTTTAAACAGGCACCTACATGCTTACTCTGCCTTACACGCGCGCACTCTGTCTTACTCGCGCCTCCCAGCGTGCACACGCACGCATGCACGCACAGCAAGAAACTTTGGTGTTGGCCACAGTGTACACCTTCCATTTCTTGACTTTCCCATGTTTATCTGTTGACACTCCTCTTTCTATGCTGTGTGACTGACATCTTTCACATACCACTTTGCTCCAATGAGCTTAACTTCTTTCTGACATTCCCCCCGTGATGTCACCTATCTCCTACTCTGTTACTCCCCCTTATCTAACTCTTACACTACACGGAATGTGCTCATTTGCTATGTGACAGTGTGATTCACTATCCTACCACTCATTTACATAGGATTGCCTACTAATGCTTAGTTACGTGTCTTACACTCAGCTTCCCCCCTTAGCAATCACTAAACGGTGGCCATGTTGTTTTCGGTCTGCTAGTCCCTGCATTGCAAATCCATGCATTGCATAAAACCCACATTTGTGGGTTTCAAACCTTTATTTTTATGTCTTATTTAGCGCAGCCCATTTGCGCGGGGCTGCGCTGTGCTTAAACCTCGCCGATCGCCGAAAAAAAAATTATTTTATTTCATGTTTGCATCGTGTTACCGTGCCAATGGCCACATATTTGGCCATTGGCATGCTGCCTGCTACATATGCACACTTTATTTGGAGCTGTCATGGCTCCATTGTGTTATTTGCAGTAACGTAGTCAGTTGTCAACTGAGTACATTTCTGCACCTAACACGACTCTTACACGGGCTGGTTTCAGCTTCGTGGATCGCTAATCTACCTCATTTGCATGCCTTTCGGCTGCAAGTGAGGTAATTAGCATATCCACACCCTGCCCGTGTAAGAGACGTTTTAGCTGGTCTCCTACACGGTATTTCGGGCTGTTCCTGGATCGCGATGGCTGCATGGAGTCTTACACGAATCTTAGACTCCGTGCAATCCATCGTGAATCCTGCCCTGAGAGTCATGTCAAACGGAAAAGAAAAGAAATGCTGCATTAAACATTGCCACATACAATGGAGTTTTCAGAAGGATGCTAGAAAAGAATGTATGTTGACTTTGGAAGCTCTTTCATGAACACTACTGATTATGATGGATGCTTACGCATAATGCCTGGAAAATCTCAAGTGCCTGAAACTATGTTAAAAGTCATAAGTAATCTAAAAACAGTTGTTTGTTCTGCATGGCTTATCTGAACACTATCGATAATGGTACTTAATTTGTATTACAAGAATGTGACTGTTTTGTAAAACATAATGGAACTATTCAGTCACACAGTGCATCTGGACTCCTGCTTTGAATGTTCTAAAAGAAAGGTATTTTCAAACATTTAAGGCTAAACTAACAAAAACAGTTGTTGAAAGCAGAAGATAAAACATAATTATTTTTACTGCCATATCAAGCTGCAATGAACTGTAAAATAAATAAATCACCTACAGAGCTCTAAAGAGACATGCTTGAACAAAGCTTGACATAGTTTATTTATTGACCTTTGATTACTGGGAATGTCCAGCTGGATAGGAGCCCATTTTAGGTGGAGGCCCAGGGAGAAAAGCTAAGTATTACAAGACATTCTAAGAACAATAATTTTACAGTCTAAGAATAATACAAAAGACAACAACAGTTTAATTATACCAAATTAGACATAACATGAAAACACTGATTAAGAAGAGATATAAGTAATCTGACAATGACTTAATAGAGAAATTTTAACCAGTTTATAAAGAAATTAAAGGTAATTAGTATAATACACGTATAATACAAACAGGAATTGTAACACAAAGTGAGAGAAAAGCAGGTGTATGGTATATTTAGAGAGAAAGCTGGCAATAGAAATTGATAGAAGTAAAGAAGTGAGTGAACAGGGAGGAAGGAGATATAAAGTATGAATAGTTATTTTTCCACATTTAGGGATATAGTTTATCCTGGTGTTGATCAAGAACAAACCAGCTTTTGGCTAAGAAGTATTTCGGAATGGTTTTAAGGATGAGAGCGAAGGTATTGACCTGATGGATAGAGATAAGACATTCCAGGCCTTAGTAATATGGTATGAGCACAGACAATGCCCAGCAGATTTGATAGGTTTATGGAAAGACAGGAATTTTTGGTCATTAGATTGTAATGACTGACTGGAAACATAGTTGTGTAGAATGGTAGTTAGTGCTGGACAAGCAGATGGATTCTGGATAATTTTACACATGGTAAGAAGCTGTGTATATGTTAGTTAATAGGGTGGTTCTAACCAATTTATGCTTTTTAGTGCTATACAGTGGTGGGTTCTGAAAGGGGCATTTGCTGCAAATTTAGCAACTTTGTTATAGCATTGTTCAGGTTTTGATTTTTGTGATGCCTGAAGGTTAGCAAGGATTGGAGAGCACTAAAGAAGTGTGGAGTAGTGGCCGATGTAGCTTTAGTTGTGTCAGTAAGAAAGTCTTTGGCTCTATAAAGTATCCCTAGTTTTTGATGAGTTTTTCTTATGCAATTTTGTATATACCGGTCAAATTTGCGATTCTTATCCATTATCATCCTTAATCATTTGTTATGAGAAGTGACCTCAATAGTTGTATCATCAAGTGAGAGGACTTTATATTTGTTTTTTTCATGGGAGAGGGATTTGGGGAAAAAAGTAGTATTCTTTTTTTCAGGAGTGAACATGAGTTGTGTGTTACTAAGCCATGTTTCGATTGTTAAAGCTTCTTGAGTAAATTTGTAGAGGTGTGGCATATTGTCAGATGTGCAAATGAGTGTGGGGGCATCTGCATACTGTATTAGGGTGGCCTGTTGTGTGAATGTGTGGAGGGTGTTGGTGAGAATGTTGAACAGGAGAAGAACAAGGACAGAGCCTTGGAGCACATGGGTGGTGACTGGGAGGTATGGTAAGAAGTGCCATTTTACTGAATGATACCTATTGGATAGGTCACTTTTGAACCATAGAAGGGTGGGCTGAGAGAAACCTAATGACATTTGAAGTAGAAGTTTGTTGTGACCAACTTTAGTGGCCTAGAAATAAGGAGGAGCCTAGTTTGCTACTCTCTCTCTAGCTTTATTGTTAGTATTTATACAGGTTGGAAGTGTAATTTTAGTACTATGGGAAGGATGGAAGCCATGTTGTTTGGGGGACAGGAGTTCTTCCTGCAGAAGATAGTTCCACATTTGTTTCTAAATACCTTTTCAAGTATTTCAGAGGGAGGATGAGATTGCTATAGGTCTAAAGTTAGTAATGTCTGTTGAATTTCTTAAACCTGATGTAAGTGTTGCTGTGAAAATAAAGCAGTATCTGCAGAAATTTCATCATAATAAACACGATATGGGCATGTGTCTCACTTAACTGACTTCAGTGTACTTTTAAGATGTGGCAGAAGGTCCCATTGTTGAAGTGATAATGGAATAAACACATGTAATTTCATAACATATTGAAGGAAAACGCACTGGCATCATAAAAAAGACACAGCAGTCAACTGAGGTTGAGGGCACTAAAAAATCATTTGTTGCAACCTCATCTTCAGATGTGTAAGAAAATAGCAATTTTGAGGTTTTACCCAGTTAAACGATTCAAATAAATAATGGATAAGAGATTGCCATACTGTATTGTGAATCAAGAGGCTCTGGAAGACAACCCAGATTCTGAACTATGAATGGCTTAAGTTTCTGGTAGTGGGTCAGTATGCATTTTTGGAGTTTTGTCTGCTTTACACACTGTCTAAACTCAGAATATCCAGTCATCACATTAAAATGTATAATGGTGTTTATCAAATGAAAATTGGGATGATGTAGTGTAATGCAGCTGGCTATTCTGATGCATGGCAGCTTGTGACAACCATAAAAGTGTGCCTGAAATGTCATACAAAATGTGACGGTGTTGTCTAAGGAACACACATACTATCCTCATATGTATGATCCATGGCAGCTTGTGAGAACCATAAAAGTGAGCCTGAGATGCCATACAAAATGTGACGGTGTTGTCTAAAGAACACATATAGTATCCTCATATGTCTGATCCATGGCAGCTCATGACAACCATAAAAGTGAGCCTCAGATGCCATATAAAATGTGACGGTGTTGTCTAAGGAGAGCACATAGTATCCTTGTATGTTCCTTCTAATTACATTACACTGACTGTGATAATAAATTGATTTTAACAATTATTATTTATTTATTTTATATTTGTTGACTGGGGTAGTCAGACTGGATACATGTCCATTTTCAGCAGAGGTCTGGGGAGAAAAGGTCCAAACATACAAACAGCAAATTATGTCAGTTGTTCAGGTTAAGCACAGTTTACAAATTCTTACAAATAATACCATACATTAAAAGCATAAAACACATAGAAGCAAAAAGAGATACAATCTCACATTTTAGGAAACAAGTAGGTAATAGACTAGCAACAGATATGAGTTTAGGTTTAGAACAAGTCCTCTTTACATTCTAACAATAGCCTGCAAAGCAGGATTTTTATTAATTTATTATTTTGATTTATTTTTATAAATGTATTCTAGCTCTTTAGTGCGAAGGGATAAAGCTATGACTGTTACCTAGATAACACAAGTCTGAGTAGTGGTTAGAGCACTGGAAATGCTGGGCTGGCATGAATGGGAAATGAGCTCCTAATGGCATGTCCATCCTAGGAAAGAGTAGTAGTGGCTTCCTGGTAACCACATTACTCCTGGGAAACAGGAGGTTTGCAAGCAAATAGCCATTACTGGGAAGATGTAAGCTTAGCACTCCCAAGGTGATGATGGGAGCTCTTGAAATGTTTGAATGTATGCATTTATTAATGTATGGGAGTGTAGTAAAAAATCCAAAACCTGGAAACATTGAGGTAAAATGCAGCATTTATTCCAAACAGGAAATAAAATCACAAAGCTTTTGTGATCAACCCTTCATCAGTGTATAAAAAAAGAGATCAAACGCCTTCATTTAAATAGTAAATTCAAACCATAAGACTAATCACATGACATAGTTGTATTAAGCACTTCAGTTTAAAGACGTGTATATATATATATATATATATATATATATATATATATATATATATATATATATATATATACACACACACGTCTTTAAACTGAAGTGGCATAAAAGACCTGCTGCCTGACAACAACTATCTGCTTGTTTCATGGGGAAAACATGATCAAAGTAAAAAATGAAAAGCAAACAAGAAACAAGCTCAAGATACATTGCTTTAAGGATTACTGCACAGGTTATGGACCACACACGATAGATTGGCATTCTGTTTTGTTTGCAGGTAAAGTCTGCAAAGATGACTGCAAGTCTCCAACAAATGTAAAGAGCTTCTTAAAATAATGTAATCCTGTCCTTTATTACAAATACTGTCATATGCATTTCATTACCCAAGGCTTATGCGTTACCTAGTTATGTAAGTATTCTCTGCATGGCAACAACAGAAAGGCTTTCAATGTTGGCAGTTCTTTAACAGTATACTTATTAAAGCTTACTTGCATCTTACAATCTTAGACAAGCTTACCTGATGGTCATTAAACCATTGCTACTTAAATACAGAGCAACAGCCACCTTCTGAAAAATAATAAGCATAAATCAACAGTATAAAAATATGACAGAAACCAGAACATTCTGCAAAATCAAGGACAGATGAAAAGCCACTGTAGTACTTGTGTCTACCTTGGATGGGGGGGTACTCTGCACATTTACCCTGCATAACTGCTCCTTGCCTTGCTTGGACACATCCAGAGTCACTACATTGGGGAGTGGGGTGCAACAAGTATGTCACAATTTGAAATTTCTCTGGCTGACTGTGATGACCCTGACACATTTGTCATACCTCTCAACCTCAGGGCAAGAAATATGGACCATACATAGAAGTGGGACAAAGGCCCAAAAATAAGGACAATTTTTAAATATCGCTCTTATAAACTTATAATAGAATAGTAGGTCTTGCATTAGTATGAATTTTCTGAAGGGTATGAAATCTGAAACTGAAATGTCTGTCATTATTTTCTAACTTCTTTAATGATTTGCCACAATTTTATGAAAAACGGACCAAAAATGTGATGCAAAAATATAAAATAGCCACACAATACAGCTGGGAACCTGTCAAAGAAAGGACACTTTTTTAATATTAGTACTGTTAACTTGAGCAGCTGACAAAATAAAAGAATCTACATGCATTTCTGAAATAAAAGTAATCTATAACTCTGATTATTACAGTTATTTATTAATCGTAAACCCTCCATGCTTTCTTCCAAAATTGTCATTTTGCAGAGCGATTATTAGGGGAAGAGCAACATTTTAAGCCAAAATTGGGAACAGTTGAGAGGTCTGGATATGCCTAATTCTATAAAGCAATTTATTTGCATGTACCTCTCAACCTGTTAATGCAGGAAATCTGGGCAAGGCCAAATTCATTGGGTAACATATAAACAGTACTAAAAATTGCTCTTGTATAAACTGAGACAGTTGATAGAATAACAGGTCTTGCTTTAGCATGCATTTTTCTGAAGGTTATGATGTCTGAAACTCAGTGTCTGTCATTATTTAGTAACTTAATTCCTAAATGATTTGCCAGAAAACCACAAATTTTATGAGGAACAAAGCAAAAATAAGAAGCAAAACTCTATTCATTCTGCAAAAATCTGGACAGTTGAGAGGTATAGTTCAGCCTTTGAGTTTGCTGCCCTCCCCCCCCCCCTCACAAAATCATGGTCGAATGGAGCCTCCCCCCTGAAGCCATTCCAATGAACCATTACTTGGCTATTTCACCCCATTTACCATAAACACTAGTGTGCATACTGCTTTACTTCTGCGATGATTTGGACTTCATTTGAAAGTTTTATTTTGCATTTTACAGCACAAATACTAATAGATATCTGCTAAACAAAGCAATGCAGTCTCACAAAGAAAACAGACTTAGCATTAAAACTTCTCTGCCCTTGAAACTCACACTCATTGAAACAGCATTGAAACCCACATTCACAGAAAATACATTTTATCAGTGGCAGATAAAGATTAACTTTGGGTTTGGGCTGTTTTCAAATCACAGGCCCCTTGCACACGTAACATACACATGCTCTTTCATACACCTTCCTGATTGTATTAAATTATATTCTTTATTGTTTTGAACATTTTTCCAGTAAACAATTTAACAAAATGCATGCACTAATAATGACAAAACTGCCCAATTCAGAACATTTCCATCATAAAAGTCTATTCAAATGTCTACACTCCACCAGTATCAGTACATATGCACAATCTCTGAAGAAATACGTCATCTAAATAATTCCACATTAAAGAGATCTTTAACTAATGAAGAGGTTGCTGCTAGCAAACAACTTTATATTTCATTGTTTCATCTACAAATAAAGTGCCTCTTGCCCTTGAGGAATAAATTGCCTACGTTACACTAAAAAAATGATAAGCTAGTAATATTGCAATAGGGAATGGATGGCAAACTGATAACAGGTTTATAGTTACTAGGTACCTTTGCCAAAAAGGAGTATAGCATCTATCCCCTTTGCAACACAGTACAGTATCAGCATTGCATCTATCTACTGTGGGAGTAGAACCCACAGCCTTTTGCATCAAAAGCTAGTACACTACATGTTGTGCTATTAACAATGCAGGCAGACTCAGCATAAGCAGCACTAAACTTTTGCTCCCCTGCAGCTCTCAGCTTCTTGTAAAATCTATTCACTCAGCTGTATCTCTGAACTTTGCAGCACATGAAATCTGGAAAAAGCCAAAATTTATTGGGGGGGAGCGGAGCCCAAAAAACAGGGATATATTTCAAACATTGCTTGTATAGTGTTGGAAAGTTGCTAGAATAAAATGCTGTTACTACCATACATTTCACTGCCAAGTCTTGAATTCAGGTCCCTGTGCAAAACAGTCAGAGCAACATACCACTATGCCAAATCATCTGCGTTGTGAAAGCGAGGAAGACTGAAACTTAAACGCCTACCATTTAGTGAATTCAGTTTTCACCATAGCTGTCAACTGCTTAGCACAAAGCACCTGAACAAAGCCAATAATGGGGAAATACAGTCCCCAAATATATTCAGTGAATTCACTTCTTAGCATAGCTCTCAACCTCTTAGCAAAAAACACCTGGACAAAGCCAGTAATGGGGGAATACAGCCGCCAAACATATTCAACGAATTCAGTTCTTACCATAGCTCTCAACCTTAGCACAAAAAAACTTGGATGAAGCCAATAATGGGGGAATATAGTCCCAAAAATAGCGACAAATTTCAAATATCCATCTTATAAACTTAGAAAATTGCTAGAATAAAGGTTACCATGTACTTTCTGAATTTTATGAAGTCTGAAATTCAAATGCTTGTCATTTTTATTTAACATTTGTTAACCAGGAAAGTCTAACTTGGAACAAAAGCCAATTTTCAGCAGAGGCCCGGGGAGAAACTCCCAGACACATGTCTTTGTAAGATGGGAGGACACCAGAGCACATGCAAACTCCACACAGAAGGCACCCCAGCCAAGAATCAAATGAGAGAATCTGCAGCTGTCAGGCAACAATGAGCTACCACTGCACTACTGACTTTGTAAGGGCACAAAAATACAGAAACCACAGATTTTATGAGGAACAGAACAAGTATGAGGGAAAAATCTGCAAATTTTTTGCAAATGGTGGTGGGTGGGGAATTCAGGCTCTTGCCAACTGGGCCCAAGATACAGAGTTCAAGCCTGTTCTCTACCCACCACCATATAGCACTTGGGGCATTTTATACACACACACACACACACACACACACACACACACACACACACACACACACACACACACACACACACACTTTTTGTATTCCTTACCTCACACAGTCCGTAAAACAAGTTGTAGCATCCACAGTCCATAAACACATCTAAGCAGCATGTCCTTCCATCTAGCCCATGATGGAGAGAACAAGTCCTTCAACCTGGGTGCTATCCAGCCTGCGGATGTTGCAGTCCAATCCCCTTTCAAGTCTATGCAGTTGTAACTGCATAGACTTCTGGGACAGTGCTTCTGCATGCTCTCTTCCTAATCTGGACTGCTGGTGAGACAGTCTGGATTCTGTGCGCATGCTCCAGACTGGTTCACCAGTAGTCCAGAAATGCCACGAGTGCACATGCGTGATGTTCCAGCAACTTGTGCTTTTATTTTAGTATTTCCTTTTTTTATTTAATTTTCTTCTTTGTTTACAGCTGGGGGAGGCTGCAGTCCTGCAGCCCAATAGCACAAGCCGCCCCTGGTTATAATAACTCATTGATAAAACCTACAGCAGATGAAGTTATTATGGAAAGAAGAGCAAAATGAGACCCCACTTTTCTAGTAATACTAGCCATGTTAATTCTGGTCATTCTATTAAAAATAATAATATACGCTATGGCATGGCATATAATCGTAGATCAGAGGGTGTTAAGAACATTACTAGAAACATTTGGGGTATTCTCAAAAACATGCATGATATAATCAGAATAGTTGAGGAGGCCCCATGTTCTCATATTGTACCTGTCCAAATTTGAAACAAAGATTATGCTATAAGGACTTTAAAAATAATAAGAAGTTGAATGTTGTTGTGTCTTTTGGATTTTCACGGTTAGGGGTCGCCACAGTGGAACTCCGGTCCGCTAATGACTGGCAGTGGATTTTTACGGTGACAAGTTGCCAGCCCGACACCCAACCTTCAAAGAAGGTGCACCCATTCACGCATGCACCTACCTGCATGTTTTTATATGTCAATTGACCACAGGGAGGACATGCAGACTCCACACAGAAGGCGCTCCAGCCGAGAATCGCATGGGAGAACCTCTTGCTGTGAGGCGACAATGCTAACTACTGAACCACCGCAGCCTAAAACAAGGTACATTAACTTGTTAGAGTTGTATATGCTATAATGATATAAATAAAGTTGTGAATTTATAGATCCTAACACTAAAAAGAAATATACATTCATGTATTTTGCAACTTGTAATACTGCTGCCATTGTGTATATGGTATGCTGTAAGGTGTGTCAAGCATTCTACATAGGGAAATGTACAAGAAGGTTGAAGGGCAGAATTATTGAACACAAATCTGAAATACATAGATGGGTAAGCATATGAGGGAGAAAGGAAATACACATACATTTAACTTTAGAGTGACTGACATCAGACAGAAAAAAGGGGGAGACATTAACAATGAGTTAGAAGTATGTGAATACTCATGGATCACACTTTTAGAAGCTGATTGTTTTCCAGGTTTAAATTTCATTAAACCTATTTAAAAAGAAGACAGTTAACTTTGAAATAACATCTTGTGTAGATGTGTCTTAGTTAAATGTTTTACTTATTTTATGGCTATACTGATTTTACGTAATATTTTACCTGTATATATGTCTTTAAACTGAAGTGCTTAATACAACTGTGTCATGTGATTAGTGTTATGGTTTGAATTACTATTTAAATGAAGACATTTGATCTCTTTTTTGATACCCTGATGAAGGGTTGATCCCGAAAGCTTTGTGATTTTTTCCTGTTTGGAATAAATGCTGCATTTTACCTCAATGTTTCCAGGTTTTGGATTTTTTACTACTGTAATGCATTTTGTATCCTGCCTGGTTTACCTATGTGCTGTTCTTGTTTCTTTGGATTTAATGTATGGGAGTGCACATGAATCAAGTCGGGTATATGAAGTCCCTACAGTGGTGCGAATGCTCTTGTCAATCACTATGGGGTGGAGATAGGGCCATAACATAAATAACCCCATAGGTGATAGTCTGAGTGATGTAGGCTGGTGACTGCTAAGTAGTTCCTCAGAATGGGGACAATTAGGGTCAAAACTGAAACTCTTATGGGTCAACCAGGGCAAGTGAAGTCAGGCTATCAGGGCAAATGGATAAAGATTTATTTTATTTATGTCTTTGTTGACTGTGAAAGTCTGACTGGCATAGTTCTCAACTGTACAGAGCTTTGCAGATTGTCCAGATTTTTGCCTCATATTTTGGCCTATTTTTCATAAAATTGTGTTTTTCTGGCAAAATTAGAAGCAATTATTAAAGACTGAGGTTAGAAAATAATACATAACATGTTATTTTATCAACTTTCTAAGTTTGTAAGAACAATATTTAAAAATTGTCCCTATTTTGGGCCTTTATCCACATTTTATTTATGGCTTTGTCCAGATTTCTTACTCTAAGTGGTTGAGAGGTATGCCAACTAGGCAGAGCCCATTTTCAGAGAAGGCCCAGGGAGAAAAGCCCTATCACAATACATTTATGTTAGCAAGTGAATTTTTGACCATTCTGTGTGAAACAACAGTTACATTTCTCTGAAAAAAAACATAATTACAAGACAGGTATATACAGTAAAGTACTTACATCAACAATTATAAGCCTGTATAGTTCTTGTTGCTCTGAAATCTTTCAGGAAGTAAATGGACTCATACTATAGAAGAAAAAACATTGTAAAGAAGTTTAGTATTCTTACATTTCAGTAAAGAACATTTTGCAAGGCGTTCAAGTGTGCAATGAAGTATGTTATAAAATTATCTAAGTAAGGAGATTTCAGTACAGCATAGGTTTGTAAAGAGTTCAAAATATATAGTGAAGTAAATTATAACATTGTGTATGAGGGGAGGGGAGATATTACTATTGTATAGGATGATGGTGGTGATAGCATTTGACTGAGAGAGTACAGTATAGGATTGGTTATATTTAGGCTGCCTGTTCCAAACTGGTGTATCTAGAAGGTTTATAACTTAGATCTACAGGGGAAGAATGGCAGGGGTAGAGTTGTGCATGGGGCAGTTAGAAAAAGAGCAAGATGAGAAGAGTTATTTAAGAGGGGTAAAAAGGGGTGCATTAATTTAAGTGCTGGAAGGTAAGTTGTTAGGGGGTATAATGATTCAAGCAGAGGAGGGCAAAAAATAGAGATAAGCAATAAGAAGTTTGCGCTTTTACTGGAGGTCTCAGCATGGTGATGAACATGAGCAGGATCAGGATTAGGAAATGTATTGTTTGAGCTGGAGTTTATAACTTGAGAGTTTGGTAGTCATTTTTACTTGTGTAAAGATGGTGTTCTAGAGTTTGGAGACATAACAGAAGTATAGTGAGTCCACTGATGAATTATTTGCTTTAGTAGTACTTAGCAGAAATGTATCGCCAGAAGGGAGGTCACTTGTAGGGGATGTAGGGCAATAATATAATATATGTTTAATGCAGGGCATTTTTCAGGATAATTTGTCAGCTTGAATGCCATAACTAGCTGAGAATATGTTATGTAGTCGTTAAGGTCTAGCCAGTTTAGCTGCTTTAAAGCTTGGCAGTGGTGGAGTTTGTGTGCAGTGGTGGTAGCAAATTTAGCTACTTTGTTGTACCAGGAGGCTAATTTGTATTTTAGTGTAGAGCTTAGGTGTGTAAGGCTAGGTGAGGCATGTAAGAGGGTTGGAAGCAAATAGGATGAGGCTGGGGATTTACTTGCTGGGTCTGCTCACTAACAAGATTTTAACTACTACAGGAGCAAAACTACCAGCAAATAAATGCCTTGTACTTTGCTGTAGGGTCCCTCGGACAAATCTCTGGGCTACATAATGACCCTGACATAAGCTTCTGTGGGGCCATCTAACACAGTGGGACCCTATTGGGACAAATAGGTCCAGATGGCCTAAGAACAGCCATGAGTGCCACAATGGAATGTATGCCAAAAAAATGTAAGAGTTACTAGATGGAAACTAAGTAAAATGAAATATTAAAATGGGAATATGCCTGGTGTTTATGTAATGCCAAATTGATAGTAAAATCAGAAATTAAGCATAAAGTAATGCAAGATAGGATATGTATGGTAAAAGGATATCAAGAAGAGATTAGTGAACTTTTATTTTTAACAATATGCACATTTTAAAGCATTGTAATAATTTGTCAGGGAGGATTTCATCTCCTAGATTAGAAAACTAAAATTGTGGTAACATAACAAGGGAAATGCGGGAAAAATAGATTATGCTTTAATGCAAAGTTTGTTGACAGTGAGAAATGTAAGATAAGTAGATTTGTTATGTTTATTTATTTATTTGCTGCTTGTTGACAAGGTTAGTCCTGCTAGTCCAGTGTCCTGATGTGGTATCCATAGTGACGGGGAAAATTTTGGCCAAGGCAGTAGAGAACTTTTGCATCCAACTCTGCTGCAACTACCTCAGGCAGATGAAACCTCTGTTTAAAATCTCATCCAAAGGACAGCCCACAGTATCAGTACTGGAAAGTTAATACATGTAGCTGATGTGGGAATAGAACTCACAATCTTCTGATCTCGCTCTCTCTCTCTCTCTAGATATATATATATATATATATATATATATATATATATATATATATATATATATACATACATACACACACAGAGTGAAAGAATTCTGAAAATTCTGAACAACCTTCTGATATATATATATATATATATATATATATATATATATATATATATATATATATGAGGTTTACCTCCATAAGGTCACGAGTCCGTTGTACAATGCCCTAAAGTGTGAAAGTACAATGGCAAGATTTGTATATTTCGAAACACATAAGTGTGAATTCAAATGACGAAATGGCAGTGTGCATTCGCTCATGTGAATTCGGCATTCCGAGTGCAGATCACACTACAGTAGGGATCAGGGCATGTACCCTTACCTTCATTGTAGTGCAATCTTGGAGATAGTATATTAAAACTTCCATGACACACACAAACTGTAGAAGTAACACAAATGAAGGCAAAAGGCAAACTGATCTACTCCCAAGTATTTATTTAGTGCTTTTGCTTATAAAATACAAAGTTCCTCAGAGCTTTTAATCTGAGAAAGTTTGTATTTTATAAACAAAAGCATTAAATAAATACTTGGGAGTGGATCAGATAGTATATTAAATTAGCCGGGAGTGGTGTGGTGCAGCTTCCCACATGGGGGTGCAGGGGGGCTTGCTCCCCTGCATAACAGTGTTTGGAGACATCTGGAAATGTCAGCTGTTTCGAACAGATTTGATATTTCCAGATTGTGGGATTCATTCTGTAGCACTTTCACTGTTTTCACCAGTTGAAAGTGCAGTTTCCAATGTTTTGAGTTGAATATTTGACCAGTCTCATCTTTTATTTGCAACCTAATCGAGGTAAACCTTATATATATATATATATATATATATATATATATATATATATATATATATATATGTCAAGTCAAGTCAATATTTATTTATATAGCACCTTACAGACAAAAATGCCACCAAAGTGCTTTACAAAACAATAATCAAAAAACAACAAATAACATATAAAATTAAAATTAACTAAAAATAAACAAATAACATAAAAAAACAACAAATTAAACAATCATTTCACCTCATTAAAAGCCAATTCATAAAAATAAGTTTTAAGATTTTGCTTAAAAATTGTCACAGAAGAAGACTGTCGAATATATAATGGAAGCTCATTCCAAAGTTTTGGAGCTGCAACTGAAAAAGCTCTATCACCCCTCATCTTTAGTCGTACCCGAGGAACCTCAAGTAAAGACAGATCTTCTGACCGAAGAGTCCAATTTGGAACATAAATATGGAGTATATCTGCCAAATATGCTGGCGCCAGACCATTTAGAGCTTTAAAACCTAAGAACAAAATTTTAAAACGAATCCTAAAAAAAACAGGTAACCAATGTAATGCCGCCAATACAGGCATTACATGATCAAACTTTCGTTTGCCCTCCAAGAATTTCCCAGCAGCATTTTGAACAAGCTGTAAATGGGCTAAAGCACCTTGGCTCACTCCAAATAAAATAGAATTACAATAATCGAGCCATGAGGTTATAAATGCATGTACAACGACTTCAAGATCACCTTTAGATAAGAATGGTTTAACCTTAGCCAAGCGCCTTAACTGATAAAAAGAAGATGACACCACCCCATTTGTATGTCCCCTAAAACAAAGATCTTTATCCATCTTCACTCCCAGATTTACAACAGAATCCTTCAAATAAGAAGTTAATTCACCACAGTCCACCATAGAAAAATCAGCATGGCGACTAGGACTAAAGAGTACTACTTCTGTCTTCCCTTCATTCAAACTCAAAAAGTTTTCTACCATCCATAACTTAACCTCACACAAACAATCCAACACCTTTAAAATTGAGCAACCATCAGCCTCATCCAAAGGTAAATACAATTGACAATCATCAGCATATAAATGAAAATCAATGCCATGCTTACGTAGTATATCGCCCAAAGGCAAAATATACACAGAAAACAATAAAGGTCCCAATATTGAACCCTGTGGAACACCCCAAGGAAGATGGGCAAAATCAGAAGCAAATCCGCCCATCTGAACACACACCATTCTATTTAGAAGGTAGGATCGGAACCAATTTAAAGCCAGGCCTGTAATTCCCACATAATGCTCAAGACGATGCAACAATATTTCATGATCCACTGTATCAAAAGCAGCTGTTAAATCCAACAAAACAAGCAATATAAATTTTCCACTATCAGTAATAAGAAAAACATCATTTAAGACCGTTAGCAAAGCTGTCTCAGTACTATGCATAGGTTTAAAACCAGATTGAAAGTTTTCCAAAAAATTATTTTCATTTAGGAAATCTAACAACTGGCCATAAACACATCTCTCCATCACTTTACTTAAAAAAGGAAGCTTAGAAATCGGCCTATAATTAGATAATACACATGCATCAAGCCCAGGTTTCTTTAATAGTGGATGAATGATTGCTCTTTTAAAATCAGTAGGCACAACCCCAGAAACCAAACTGGTATTAATTATTTCCAACAAAACTGGAGCTACTGTTGAAAACACATCCTTCAAAACTCTAGGAGGTAAAATATCCTCAGGAGAACCACTAAGCTTAACTTCAGACATCAATTTAGTTAAATCAGCCAAAGTTATTGGCTGAAAGACACACAACTTCTCCGAAACGGACAAAAAAAGTATCTGGCAGAGAACATACAGATACAACTAATCTCAATCTCGAAACCTTATCCAAAAAAAATTTAAAAAACTCATTACACACTATAGTTGATGCCTGAACTGGAAAATAATCGTGTGCATTAAGAACAGAGTCAATTACATCATACAAAACCCGCGGGTTATGAGAATTGACATTAACAAGATTAGAATAGTATGTCCTCTTTGCAGATAATACAACATCCTGATAAACCTTCCAACTTTCCGGAAAGGCAGTTAAGAACACTTGAAGTTTGTTCTTTTTCCACTGCCTTTCACATCTCCTACATTCCCTTCTTGCAGCTCTAGTAATATCCGTTGACCACCAGTTTACTACTGAACTTTTCTTCTTCATGCGTAATGGTGCAACAATATCCAGAATATCTTTACAAGTCTTATTAAAATAATTTAACAGATCATCAGATGAAAAATATTCTGGAAAACAAGTCAACACCTCACTAAATAAAGATGAAAACTTCGCTGAAGTATCTTGATTAAAAGAATGACAAAGCCTTACTGGTGCAACAGATTTTACAACATTTGTAGGCAATATAACGTCAAATAAAATAGGCTTATGATCCGAAAACACAGCATCTTGAATAATCAAATTTGACACATTGAACCCAAATGATAGCACAAGATCCAGTGTATGACCACTTTCCTGAGTGGCCCCATTAACGGACTGATTTAAGCCAAAAGAATTCACCAAATCATTAAACTCCGAGACAAGTGGCTTTCCTGGACAGCACACATGAATATTAAAATCCCCAAGTAACATGATCTGATCATATACATATACAGAGAGACAGAGAGAGAGGGAGAGAAAGAGTGTGTGAAATAATTCACAACAAAGCCAAAAATAATAGTGCTAGGGGGACAAAGGCCCAAAATCAGGGACAGACTTTAAATATACTGTAGTGAAACTACAAAAGATAAGTGCTTGTTTTCAACTGTTTTCTGCACTTCTGATTAAAACAATATTTGCTGCATATCTGTTTAAACTGTGCAACTGTTTTTTAGGCTTAGTGAATTCAGTCCTTACTGCTGTTCTGATCTTTGTCTCCTTTTTGTTTATTTGTTTGTTTCACTTTACTTGTTGTTGTACTTGAAAAGCTTAGAGCTGAATATCTATTTTTGTTTGTGACTTTTAGACCTTGTAGTACAATCTTTTGTCCAGAGAGGCCTAGCTGTTTCTTTCTGGGAGGGGGATTCAGTCTAGTCTGATCTGCTAGAGTTACTACTATAGGGCTCTGTTTTTTATTGGATAATTTGACTAGTTCCTGTTTCTCTGCCTTAAATAGCCAGTGTTTAAACAAGTTATTACTTGTTTGCTCAAAGCTGCAGTGAGTTAGGCCTTCTACCCTTGCTCTGCTGTTTTACAAAAACTGCTGTGCGACTACAAAAAATAAATGCTTATTTTCAACTTTCTGCACTTTTGATTAACTAAAACAATATTTGCTGCATATTTGTTTTAAATCTGCAACTTTTTTTTAGTCTTGGTGAATTCAGTCTTTGGCTCTGTTCTGATCTTGCATCCCACCCAGTCATCCAGCTGTTGTGGTATAAACGCTTGGTGGCTTTTGAGTTGCCCACCTCTACTATAAGTCTGATATTGGACACTCCCCCCAGTGCCGTTACATCAGCTCATTCTACTGAGTACAGTGAGATCAGTTGTGAAGGCCCATCCCTTTAGCTTCTTAACCTTGAATTATTTTCTGTCGCCTCACCTTCTACTTAAAAAAATAAATAAATAAAAATCTGCCTCTTCCTACTTCATTTTGCTGCTTATGCTTAGGTGTTCAACTGATTTTGGTTTGCTGCATTTGTTACTGCTCATCAGTAGCTTTATTAAATTGATGACAGTATTCTACTAAACTGCTGCTTTATTTGAGCTGTTTTTTACTGTTGTGATTGTGAGCTAATTTATCACATTTGCACTGTTTTAAAGCAATTTACTGATTAACTGCATTTCATTACTGTTTAACTGTATTTCATTGCTATTTACTGCAATTCACTACTGTTTAACTGCATTTTGTTGCATTTCATTACTGTATAGCTGTATTTTTTCATACCGTGAGTTCTGTTTTTTTGTCTGTAAGTGGTTAATCTGTGCTTTTTTGTGAGTTTTACTGTGTTCTTAACCCATAAATTGAGTAGCCTAATCTGGATACAGGTTTGCTGCATCCAGAGTTGCAATTGCACTGTTTTTAACCCTTTGTGAGGTATTCCAGCTACAAATGTTCCCTTAATAGCACTTATGTGATCCTCTAGTAGTACTACTCTTAGACCTTCCACCCTTTACCCTCTTAGCTCTCTCTGGCCTCTCTCCCTCAGTTTCTGACAAATATGAATGGACAATTTCCTACATCTTCTCCTGCCAGCCTGGTTGATATGGGCATCCTGAGACAGTGTAGCAACTGCCTCATATGCATGGACAACCCTCTATGACTACCACCTAGGAACATGATTTGTGAGAGATACAATTACATTAAGAACCTATATTCAATGATGTCTTCCTCACAAGCCAGTATATCTGGCACTGAGAAGGCTGTCAACACAAATACCACACTTGAAACACCACCCATACCTATACAACATACATCCACATATGCGGAGGTCCTCAACAAAAACATACCCAAATGAAAGAGACCTCGGTGACAAAAACATATGCAAACTCCACTGCCCACTAAACCACACACCACACATAGTCCACACACCTGTGTCTCACAGCCACTAAGGCATAAACATAAACCCAACACATTGGTCATAGAAGACTCCATTGTGAGACAAGCAGATATGCCCCTCACCAGGCTGGATAAGGAGAAAGCACAGTAAGTTGTTTGTCAGGTGCCAGAATCCACCATATCACCCATGCACTCAAGTTTCTCAACAACAGGTTCTGTTATGACTCTGAGATAGTCCATGTTGGTGTGAATGACTTCGGTTGTACCTCTCTGGACTATATGAAGAGACATGATCAAGCTCGCTGAATATGTGTCCCAGGAAGGTATGTTCCTAGCCTTAAGCAGCATTCTATCATCCCCCAGAATGGTGTTGCAGTACAAAATGAAAATGACTGACTTTAACAATTGGTTTAATTCCTGGTTTCATTCAGGATGATCCAGTACCTGTCAGCCTGGGAAGACATGACTGACAAACCATGATCCTTTGCCAGAGATGGCCTGCATCTTTCTTCCTTGGGCTTCAGGCTCCTGGCAAAGGCTGCTGCCTTCCCCATTGTGACTTTTTAGGCAATGCCATGAGGACAAAACTACCAACATGAAAATTTCATCAAAACGCAAACTAAGG
Source organism: Protopterus annectens (assembly GCF_019279795.1). Taxonomy (NCBI): domain Eukaryota; kingdom Metazoa; phylum Chordata; order Ceratodontiformes; family Protopteridae; genus Protopterus; species Protopterus annectens. The sequence continues at coordinate 1,561,992,810 of NC_056744.1, forward strand.
GTCATACTGCTAAACGCTAGGAGTCTAAACATGAAACTGCACTCATTTCAAGCATTCTTAACCCTGGAAGATGCTGACATTTGTGCAGTCACAGAAACCTGGTTCAAAGCTACAGAAAGCACCCCAGCCATACCAGGTTACTCATCCTATCATACATTCAGACCCCTAACTGAGGGCAGCAAAGCAAAAGGAGGTGGAGCTGCAATATATATATAAGGCATACACACCTCCAGGCTGGTGAAATAGTATGTCACACAGAAGACACCCCAGATGCAGTTAACCATTGACAAGACCCCTATTCAAATCATAGCTAGCTACAGCCCCCCAACTTTGACTCAAGCTGTCCACTTCACTTACCAAGACCTCTTCAATTCTATCAAAAATCAACCCTTTACTTTGATCCTGGGTGACTTCAACTATCCAACTATAGATTGGAAGATGTACTCATGCCAAAACAGAAATGCCCACAGATTTCTTGATTTTGTCAATGCAAATGCCATGGACCAGCTGGTCAACACCCCCGCAACACATGAAAATATCTTGGACTTGGTATTAACCAACATGAGTAACTACAGCAGCATCATCCTCCCTGGTAAGATCCGACCACAAAGCAGTCACTTTCAAAGTCACCATCTCCCCCCCAACCCCCCCCCCTCAGCTAGGGTCAAACAAAAAAACTTCTCCAAAGTTGATTATAACCTCCTAAGGGAAGGTATAAACAGCTTCACAGCCCCCCCTTCACAGGAACTGGCACATATGTCCAAACCTACACCAAAGTACTATTTATATAACTGCTTGGAATCAGGAATACTTGACAGGACAAAATCATCCTCTTCAAGGAATAGTAAACCTGTCTAGTGGACATCTGTAATAAATAAATTCTGAAATAAAAAGAAGAAAATTGCTCTCCAGGACCAAGAAGGAGCAGTTGCCTAATTGGAAGCAATCTCCCCTTAGCCTGAAGAAGCAAATAAGAAAACTAGAGAAATCATCCAAAGCAAACTTTGAGGCCAAGCTGGTCATGTGTACTAAAGACAATCACAAGGCCTTCTTCACGTGTCCACAATCTCAAAGGAAGATCTGCTCAGAACTGGTGGACAAGGACACCAGATACACAAATGCCGTAGATATAGCCAACCTGCTGGCAAAAGGCTCAGTGAAAACTTCACCCCTCTGTTCCCCATCAGTAAATCAGGACATCCCCAGCACCTGTCCTCCTCCCCTTATCTCTAGGGAGCAAGTCGTCACTGCCCTCTCAAAGGCAAAAAAATACAGCCTCCATGGGACATGATAACATCCCAAGCTGCATCTTACATGAATTCAGGAAGGAACTTGCAGCACCATTAGACACCCTATTCAACCAAAGCCTGAGTGGAGCACTTCTTCCCAGCTGAGTGGAGATAGCCACTGTCATCCCTTTGCACAAAGGTGGAACATCCACGATCCAGGAAATTATAGAGCCATCAGCCTAACTAGCCTGATCTGCAAGGCCATGGAGCAGATTATCATGGACCTCATTAACAAGGACATTGGCAACCTCCAAACACTTGATCCCACACAGTTTAGTTTTGTCAAGGGGAGGTCATGTTAAATTTGGTTGACTTCTTTGAGACATTCACCAAAGGCATGGACGAGGGGAAGATGGTGCACACCACCTACCTTGATCTGGCCAAAGCCTTTGATACTATTCCCCACTAGGGTATAATAGATAAACTCTCTCAGCTAGGTATGAATCTGTATGTTACCAGATGGGTAGTAAACTGGCTTACTGATAGAGCCCACCTAGTCAAAATAGGGGAAGCCACCTCAAGCAGTAGACCCATAATGAGCGGTGTACCCCAGGGATCAGTCTTGGGGCTTCTGTTGTTTGAGATATATTTTTCTGAGGTGCAGGCCAAAATCAGTGGGCTATGGTTGACCAGATTTGCAGATGACTGCAAGCTGGGTGCTGTCATTAATTCCCCCAAGTGATGTGCACATCCTCCAAGAGGGTCTCACCCAAACAAATGATTGGTGCCAGAAACATGGCCTCAAAGTGAATGGCAAAAATACATCATCATCCTCTTCAGGGAGAGTGATGTCACCACAAATTATCACATTAATAACAAGGTCCTAAGCACGCAATCAGTTGTGAGGGACTTGGGCACCCAGGTCAATAGCAAAATGACTTTTGAACATCATACTGCCTCTGTCGTATGGAAAGCTTTCTACATGGCCCACCTCACTAATAAGGGTATCTCATCCAGGGACAAGATGGTCATAACATCCCTGTATTCTTCCCTTATAAGACCCATTATTGACTACAATGCCCCTTTCAGCATGTACCTCACAAAGCACATGCAGAAGCTGGAGAGACCACAGCAATTACTCACCAGGAGAATCCAGGACCTCAAAAACCTACCCTACACAGATAGGCTAAAGTTCTGTCCCTCTACTCAGTCTAATACAGTCTCCTCTGAAGTGACCTCTGTCTGGCATGCAAAGCAATCTCAGACCCTGCCTTGATGGGACTGCTGCATATCCACAAGTCAAGCTCCACTTGTGTAACCCACACACGCAACCTCAACCTGGTCTGTGATATCAATAGGACTTGTTGGCAGGACAGATTTGTGTCCCAGAGACTCCCCCTTCTGTGGAATAGCCTCCCTCTCCATGTCAAACAGAGTACCTCATTAACCCTATTTAAGCACAAACGGGATAACTGGATGGGGAAAAGAAAATACACCCTTGGGATTCCACCTGTGTCCCTGCTGGACATGGGCATTGGGTGCTGACTTGTTGGAATATGGACTAAATTCTTGGCAAGGCCTAGGTGTGGTCTCCGGACCAATAGCCAAGTAACTTCCTATGATCCTATAATATTGTTTTTATAGATTCATATAATCATAGATTCATAGACTGTTACTAGGCTAATGACCAAGGGGCCTTTCTAAGCCTAGTCAAGTTTTCCCAAAAGAATAATGATGTCCTGTATCTAAATAGGACATTGAGGATCAGACATTTATAAGCTACCCTGTCCATAATGGACATGGGTGCCAGGCTTGGTGTAAATTTACTATTCCCCATCCACTTGCCTAGTTTGTGCTTAAACTGGGTAATAGATGAACTCAGCTTCACATGGATGGAAAGCCTGTTCCATAGGAGGTGGAGTCTCTGGGCCACATATCTGTCTTTCCAGCATGTTCTGTGTTTGTCACAGACAAAATTCAGGTTCGTAGACCTTGTGTTTCTGGCACTCATTGACTTACAAATATGTAAGGGATTCTTAAATGTGGGGTTTGTGGATGCCTTGAAAACCAGGCATAGACCACCCCTCAGCAGTCTATAGGAGACTGTGTAGATGGAAAGGACTTTAAGCCACTCTGCATAAGGCAGGTTTGTTATCCTTTGTATTCTTTTTTGTAAGGAACCTTTGAGGTTGCTCTAGTTGCTACATATGCCTGGTCAGGTACTTGCCAAAGGGAGCATTGTACTCCATGATGGGTCTGATAAAGGTGGAGTAGAGTGGGATAATGACCTCCTTGGACCTATATGTCATGCCCTTACTTATAAGTTGCCTAACGTAAAAGGATTTCCTCACCATGATGGTCACATGGTGGTTGAAGGTAAGGCTACTGTCTATATGATTATCCAGATCCCTGACCTGGGTCGACTCTTAGATGTATTTTATCAACACGGTAATTAGCTGGGATGGTTGATTTCCCAAAGGGTACAATTATGCATTTCTTAGCATTGCATTTAAGACCATAGCTTTGGCACCATTTATTCATCAGAGATAGACCTTCTTGAAGAATGCTAGTATTTGCAGGGAAGTTGATGATAATCCCCAGCTTGCAATCATCTGCAAACTTAGTCAGCAATAAACCTTCAGCATTTACCTCCATTTCAAAGGAATAGATGCCAAAAAGGAGCGGCCCAATACTGAGCCCTGGTGGACTCACCTAGTGACTGGACTCTTGATGGAAGTGGCTTCACCTATTTTGAGCTCCTGAGTCCTATCAGTGAGACAGTTGGCTATCCAGTGGGTGATAAAAGGGTTTATACCTATATTAGTGAGCTTGTCTATAATGCTTGAGTAGATTATTGTATCAAAAGCCTTGGAGAGGTTGAGGTAAGATTTGTTCACAGTCTTACCCTCATCCAGTGCTTTGGTGACCCTCTCAAAAAAAATCACCAGATTTAATAGACATGACCTTCCTTTAACAAAGCTGAACTGTGATAGGTCCAGCATTTGCAAGTTACATATGTCCTCATTTATCATGTCCATAACGATTCTTTCCATGGCCTCGCAGATGAGGTTGGTAACACTTATGGGCCTGTAGTTAGTTACCTGTATCAGTGGATGGATCTCCTTTGTGCAGGGGAATGACTGCAGCCCTCTTCCATTCCTTGGGAAGAAAACCTGCCTGAAGGCTCCAGCTGAAAAGAGATTCAAGTGGACCAGAGACATCATGCTTCATGCTATTTATTAAACTTCCCAGGATATTAGGGCCCATCAATGCAGTGTTTTTGCCTTGGAAAGTTCATTATTGCCCTGTTTTCTAATAATGGTTGAAGGATTGTGTTATGTGGTATTTCCTTTAGACTGTTAGGGGTCTGGGGGGAGAAATTTGAGCTGAAGCTGTCAGCCAAAACGTTGGCTATAGTCTCTGGTTCAGTTTGGGTAATGCCATTTACAGTAAGTTTTGCGCATTGCTGTGTATTTCCTCTGAGGCTACAGACATAGCTATACAAAGCTCTGTCATTGTCCTATGCATGAGAAGCTATTTTGTCTTCAAATTTAGTCTTTGAAGCATTAATTAACCCTCTTAGCTGCCTGTTTAGATTGGTCAGGCAGCTTTTAGTACACATGTCTTTGTTCCTCCTATGCTTGGCCAATATTTTTTTTCTTTTGTTGTGTAACTGATTTTCTAGTGTGATTCTGTCAGGGTGGCTTGTCTTTTGAGTATGTCTTATTCTTAATACAAGTGGGCACAGCTAAGTCTATACAGCTATCAAAATGGCTGTACACAGATTGTGGAAATAGCTCATTGTATTCTATGGTGTTTACTGGGTTTGCTTGGGGGGGGGGTGCTTGGAATTTAGCTGATGTGTTGCTTAGTAGAGAGAGGTTAACCTTGGAATAATTCCTAAAGATTTTTGGCTTTACTGGATCCCAGGATTTCATATTTATTTCAAGGAATACTGCCTAATGGCCAGATCTGACAAGCGAAGATATTGCATTGGGTGAGGAAAATTCACCCCCATTTTCATGAGTACAAGGTCAAGGATTTTTGTACCCCGGGTAGGAGAATGGACCAAGTGCTCCAGGATGTTGGTATTACCTAGGTTTAGGAATCACTGGTCTTGTGCATTAAAAGTGGTGTAGAATTCCCAATCTATAGAGGAATAGTTCAGATACCCCATGAATATTGTATTGGGCTGAACAGTGAGGGACTCTAGTACATTGATATAGGTATTATGAGTTTCCTGAGACATGCATGGGGGCATATGTATTGCAAGGATATGGTACTGCACCCTATTTATGGGAATTTGCACATATATGAGTACCAGTGAGTCATACACTTTTAACTAGTCTGGATGTGAGATTAGTCTTAATATAAGCTGACACTCCTCCACCTCTAGTTCCCTCTTGTGCAGTAACTGGTCTAAAGGTGTGAAAAACATTATAATCTTGCATTGCTGAGTACTCTCAGTGACTGTAAACCATGTCCCTTTGGGTCTATATTAGATAATCTAAATCTGCTTACTTCAAATCTGTACTCATCGACACTGAAACAGTAAAACACATTTCAGCGAACATCAAACATTTTACTAGGATAAGTAATCACTTGGTCACTATAACCCCACAACACACATCACAATAAATCAAACCTATCAAAGTGGAAGACTTCACCCCCCCACACCCCTCTATGTGGGGGACTACACCCCCAAACCCCCCTAACTATATATACCAACTCCAATATCCCACTATGGTGAGGAAAAAGGGCAAGGTTGTGGTGTTGGCCACTTACTTCCTTACCCTAGGAGATGTTTTTGTTGTTCCCAGAAGTGAATTTTGCTGTTTTGGTGTTGATGAATACAGGTTCGAGGTAAGTAGATTCTGATAATCTAATATAGACCCATCTCCTTTACTACAAGACTTCTAGCACTGAGCAGTACCACCTTCATAGGTTCAGTTAAGTCGGTAGTTTTATCAGTTTGGCATTGCCTAAAAAAGGCACTGTGGGGGTTGAAAATGGATTTGCTAATATCCAAAATCCTAGAAAGGATAAGTGTAGACCATCCCTGGCTAAGCAGCTTGGTCTGTCAATCATGTCCTTCCAGGCTGTCAAATATTGTACCCCCTGGATTAGCTCCAAAAATTAAGCCAATTGTTAAAATCATCATTTTCTCTTGATCTTTGGAGAAGGTAGTATGCAGCTTAGTGCTAGGCACATACCTGCCTGAGACACATAATCAGGGAGCTCAATCATGTCTCGCTTCATATAGTCAAGGGAGGCACATCTCAGGTCATTAACACCCACATGGACTATCGCAGAATCATACTGATACCTATGGTTCAAAGACCTGAGTCCTTGAGTGAGTTGATGGATCCTAGTCCCGGAAAGACAGCTGACCATGATTCTCTCCCTACTCAGTCTGACGAGGGAGAAATCAGTGTGCCTCAGTATAGAATTACCAATGACCAGGAAGTTTGGCTGAATGCTGGTCTGCCTTAAGGGCATAGCAGTGGAGGCATGGGACACAGTGTTACCATGTGTAGCTTTGGGTAGTGTTTTAACAGAATGCTTATGTCATGGCTGAGGACCATTTCTTTGATTGTACTGTGCAGGAGGTCTTAGTGTTATAGGAAGGTTACCTTTAAATGCCTCAGCATAAGTAGTTTTATGTGTAGAATCTTTACCCTGTGCAATAGGTGTGGTGCATGTGCAACTGACAACCTCTATAGGATTAGTTATAGTTGTATGATAGAGTTTTGCCTCCAGTGTGAAAGTGTATTTACAACTCTTGCAGACACTATCTGTTTTATTAAGAATACATAGGTTGTCAGTATACATGAGGCAATTGCTACAATGCCTCAGAATACCCATCTCAACCAGACTGGCCACAGAGAGTGCCAGGAAGTGCCTAAACATGGCCACTGATCTACTAGGAAGGAACGAGGGAAAACTTAAATATTGAACAAATCAATAAGATAAGCAACTTGAGCAATGCTCAGTTATGAGCTATGAGCTCAGCTAACTCTGCTGGTGAAGCACTATTCTCTTGCGCCATAGCCAAATTATGGAACTCACTCCCACCCACAATTACCTCCGTACCATCATGCACCAACTTCAAAACTTTATTAAAAGCGCACCTAAAAACATGCTGGCTATGCCCTTGCAACTCCCACTCTAATATCATCCACCCCATCCAACTACTACCTTTCTTTCACCTCCACTAACTACCTTGATGATAGCAAGCTCAGTACAGCAGGAACTTCTCATTGTTACATTTGTTAATGCCTGTTATGTACTTCACAGATAAAGATTCTAGTTGTCTACTGATGTACTATGTTCTTCATCTGTAAATATGTTGTAAGTAATTTCTATGTTAAATTGTTAATTGCTATGTAATCCAATGTAACTACTGTCTGTTTATTTTACTGTGGAGCTTTTCTCCCCGGGCCTCCGCTGAAAATGGACTCACGTCCAGTCAGACACTCCCAGTCAACAAATTTAAATAAATAAATGATAAAACTAGATGATCTAGTATTTAAAAATTCTGTCTAGACAGTAATGCCATACGAGTGCAGATGACAGACCAGAACAAAGACACTTAGAATAACAGGCACAATAAGCCTTCACCAGCAATTCTCAGCTCAGAAGGGTGAAGGCTACCCTCTCCTGCTACAAGAGTGTCAACCACAAATCTTTCTAATGTAAAATAACTACTTTGGAGCCCAAGTGCTTAAACCAGAAATAAGACACTTTCAGAATAACAGACACAATAAGCCTTCAACCAGCAGTTCACAGCTTAGAAGGGTGTTGGCTATCTTCTCCTGCCACAGGAGTTTAGACCGCAAGCCCTCCTAATGTAAAATAACTAGTTTGGAACCCAAGGGCTTAAACCAAAGCAAAGACACTTAGAAAAACAGGTACAATAAGCCTTTAACCAGCAATTCCTCAGTTCAGAAGGGTGGAGGCTGCCCTCTCCTTCCACAAGAGTGTAGACCACAAACTTTCTTAATGTAAAATTACTGGCCTGAAGTCTAAGCACTTAAACCACAGCCAAAACAATTTTAGTATAATAGACACAATAAGCCTTCAACCAGCAATTCCCAACTTAGAAGGATGTAAGCTACCTCTCCTGCCACAAGAGTGTAAACTGCAAACCTTCCTTATATAAGATAACTAGTTTGAAACCCAAGTACTTAAGTTAAAACTAAGAGGCTTGGAGTAAAAGTTACAATTTAATCAGTCTACTAACAAGCAGTAATAAATGCAGCAGAATAAATGTAGCTAAACACTTTTAAGAACAAGCAGCAAAAAGCAAAATTAAGTAACAAAGTAAGAAGAAGCACAGATACAATAAAAGCAGCTGAATAAATTGCATTTTCAAGTAAGTGGGAAAGAAGGAAACAGAAGATAATTCAAGTTTAAGAGAGTAAAGGGGTGGACCTTCCCAACTGATCTCTCCCTACTTAGTAGAATGAGCTGATGAGATGGAACTGGAAGGAGTGTCCAAAATCAGATTTATAGTAGGGGTGGGCAACTCAAAAAACACCAAGTTTAATAGTACAAAAACAATTAGGTGGGTAGGCGGGAAAGATCAAATGCAGACAGAGATCAGCAATAGTCAGACAGAGAATAACATGCAAATCAACCAAGCATTACAGCTAAATAAAGATGTTTTTTTTAATTTCTAGCTAAAGAGGAATGCTGTTTGTTACCTCCTCCCACCAATTAGCTGTATGTTATTCACTGTCTGCAAAGGAATTCTTTTCTAGCTTTTCTAACTGACGCTAGTCAAGACCTCTTAAAACTCCAACAGAACAAAAAATTTAAAACAAAACAAATGCAATATAAAAAAAGATAAATATAAATTTCAAAAGTTAATAGAAACAGTTCATAAGTGACCATTGCCAAGTGTCCTATTAGTTCTTCAAAGCTATAAAACCTATGCCCCTAGACTTTTTTTTATACAAAAACTGGCTGTTCAGGATTCTCATCTGAATTCTATCAGCTGCTCTCTCATTAACCAAATTGATGACCATGAAAGTGCCCTGTTGTAGTTCATTTATACCCTTAGGTATGGAAGGAAGGTTATGAGGCCAGAAGTGCTGTTATCTTTACAATGAAATCAAAACTCTCATGAGAGAAAGAGCTAAAACTTAGTCTACTGGGAAAGAAACTTCATGAAAAATACACATGCATAAGAAAACAAATAAGAATTGCACATAAAAATAGCTACAAACATAGCCAAAACCCTTTTGTCATAGAAATAAACACGTCTGCTAACAATAATCAAAAAACATTTGGAAGGCAATAAAACACTGAGAACGAGTTTTCCATCTCCAGCTCCATAGCCAGTAACACCCCTAACAGTTCTTAACATTAATTCATCAAAGAATTATAGAAACTTTTTAATCTTTTCGATTTTCAATTGAAGCCATCACTAACACATTTCTTAACTCTAGCTCTAATCAATAAAGCACTCAAAGTAACCCTCAAGCTCAAACTGTACATTCTTGTAGAATATGTAGCCAACTTCTACTTCCAAGTTATTGTGAGAATCAAAAATAATTGTGTACAAAAAACCTGAAACTCTCCACCTCTACCTTCATTGTAGTCCACCATATCTTTCTTAGGAAGGAAGCAGACAGAATACACACATCTCTACCATATATTAATAGCTTTCCATTTACCAGAGGAACTGTTCCACCAACCCTACACTGTGCCATCATTACACCTCTTCCTAAGGTACCACAGCAGAAAACTCATAAAAAATTACAGCTTTCTTGCTCTTTGCCCTCTTGTAAAGAAAATTGAAAAAAGTGCTTTATAAACAGCTTCTTAAACTTTAATATATATATATATATATATATATATATATATATATATATATATATATATATATATATGTTGCTATCTGATAGGCAACATGGCTACAGAAATAGTTTTAACACAACCACCACTATCCTCACATCAGACACTATCTACAGCAACCTAAAAGATGGTCTCCTTACAGACCCATTTCTTTGAAACTGTTGACCATTAAATTCTGTTTGCTAAGCTAAAAAAAATTCACCACTGGAGAAAATGTCATTCCTTGGGTCAATAGCTAACTTGACAGCAGGACCTTTCAAATTTACTCCACAACTAGGTGTCCACTAATGGAAAACTAAACTCACATGTTCCCCAAGGCCCTGGTTTAGGCCTGTTCATGTATTCTTTATTCATCGATGATATTACTGATGACTTCTGAACTTAACCTTACCCTCTACGCCAATGATATTGTGTTACTCCAGGCAAACAGATACCTCACAGTCCTGCAATTTCAGCTTCAACAATCCTTCTCTGATCTTTTTCAATGGTCTTTGTACAATAAACTCCAAATCTGCTGCTTTATAAGAAATTTATAATTAGAACTATATAATATTTTACTTAATAAAAATGGTATAATAACTGTATATGTTTTTTCTAAAATTTTTCAGCTATGTAAACTTAAAACTCTTTAATATTTGAAGTGTATAATTAAAGTTTACTTGCACTTTTATTGCCTCTGAGCCCAGGTCTCAGCTGAAAAGGGTCTCTGGACCAGTCTACCTGTCCTTTTAACAAACAGCGAATAAATAAATAATGAGTATCACTGTTGACGTCTTTTCCTGTAATCCATTTCTGAACCTCCTTCATCATCTTGGTTTCTATGACTATACCCCTTGCCTCTTTTCCGGTCTTTATAAGGGATGGTGTTGAGTAACTTAGTGAACTCTAAGCAGGTAAACTCTACTACATTTTTTGTACTGACACTCAACATTATGTACCAATATAAATAACTGTATTACTGGATTAGATTTGATTAGCATGATCTGTTCAGCAAAAAAAATGCTCATGGTCATCTGCTGGTTGTTGAAAGTCTCTCATTCTACTTCTCAGGACCATCTTAATGATCTTAATAGATATTGCTGTATGACAAACCAACCTCAAACTATCAGCTTCTATCTTTGCACCCCATTAACTTGTGTAAGGACACAACCTTATCATCCTCCTAACCTTGGGAATTATTCCCATCGTGATGATAAATTGCATATTTCTGCCAGTGTTCCCCTAGCTCTTCTCTTAACTATTTTAATACTCTTGGAATAAGCTTATCTTAACCCCAGACCATGCCGTGTCTGAACCCTGCCGGCTTCTTCTCTACCTCTTCTCTAGTTACTCTCCTATCTGTCCATCCAGCTTACCTTACATCCAATCCTAAGTTAGCACCCTTCCTATTTTTTCTACTTCTCTGTAAATGCTGATATGAATAATACATATAGTAGTTTTAAATGCTAATTGGTGTACTTCAGACCTCTTACACTCCTTTTCCATATCAAACATTTCTCATTTTGCCCTTCTTCACTTCTTTGTATACCTGAACAATTTATTTTGCTCATTCTTCCTCCATCTCCTTTTCTTTAGATGTCCATCCATGACTCTCTAGCTCTGTCTTTAAAGTCCCTTTCATAGTAATTTTTTCATCCCCTTCTATGACCTTACTCCATTTTTGTGCACTCTTCTAAACTCCCATTTGCACAGGCTAGATATCTTATCCTTCTTGGTTTTCTTTCGAAACTGGGTTCATTACTTCTCTTAAATGTTGCTCCTTTGTGATTTGTCTTACTGTATTTCCCACTTCTTTATAGTTCACTCTTCTGTATGCTTAGTCTTCTATGTCAGTTACCTCTCCATTTTCCTTGATTGGATAGTTAACCCTATTAATAGATGATCACTGTTTGCAAATAGCCTCTTTACCTACAGGACTTCTATTCTTTTTGCCTTTGTGATGACAGGATGTTCTTTTTTCTTTTTATCAAAACAGTTTTTGAGCTTTCCTTAGGACTGGCCTCCACCAGTACCTCCATTGTTTCATTCCACAATCTAATTGTGATTGTTTTTCAAACATCTTTACTAAACAAGATTTTAAAGTGATATATGTTTGTATACAGTAAAAGAAAATAAAAAACTATTATAGTATTCCCTTTGTTATTTTCATGCAGTATACATATGTTTTCATTTTAATGATTTTTATTCATACCAGTATTACATAAATTGCTCAGTTCTTGTCTTCTCTTAAATTTTATGCCTTCTCCTCTGGAACATAATTCTGCATGTATTGTTCCCATAAATTTCATTTTTACTCCTTAAGGACCTGCATCCAGACTTCTACTGTCTGCCCCAGTTTTATCATCATCCCTTTCCACTTTGACTTATAGCCTTCTGCTTGTCTTACATATACTAGCCTTATAAGTTCATGTATAGTTAATATGCTTGAGGTACAGGTGGCCAATGAGGAGCCTAGCTGAAATTCCAAGTTGTCTTCAAACTCTGTCTGGTTAAGCGTCTTGCTTAAAGTCACACACTAAGTGAATGAGAACTGATAGAATCTAAGCCTGTACCACAGGAGCTACCGCTCACAACCCAAACCCTTTGCACCAACCACCAGACCTTAAATGTGAAGTTGTAAAATATCTCTTCAAATCAGGTAATCCAAAACAAAACAACATTGTAAACAACCTTGTTGTATAAGGACAATCAACTTATCCCACTTAATTCTTCCCCTCTTCTCCTCCCAAATACATTCCTTTAACTCTTTATTATATGATCTACAATGTCTCATCTGGTTGATAAAAATATGTCTGACCTTGTTTAACACTAAAGGGAATAGAAACATTTTTGCTACTCGACTTGTATTTTACTATCCATAATCAAAAGTTTCCATCTTCTCAAGTTTTGTATTATCTTTTGTTTAGTCTCTTCCCACATATCATTAGCTGCCATAATAGAATAAATTTTAATCCATATACCTAAATGCTTTCAGTTGTCAATAATTGAGTATTTCAGAACCAATAAAAGTGTGGATATGTAATTTGCCATTGTAGTATTTGTTTTAACTTAATTTTTTATATTCTGGAAAGATTTGAAATTGTATTCATATGTTCCACATCACTAAAATATCCTTTTCTGGATTTATCAAGTAAAGAATGATTTCATTTGTGAATAAAACTAACTTTTCTTGATTATTATACCGGTTATATCATTGAATTCCCAGAGAGACTGAATCTGTGAGAAATGAAATACAAGTGTGAACAATAAGTTTTTTAAAGAATGTAATATAAAAATATAAATGTGTAGCATAGTGGCCACAAGTAAGATTTCATCTCACAGCTGTAGAGTCCAATGTTAAGGTGTGACTCCAGGTCACTATATGAAGTTTTGCATGTTACACCCAAACCTGCATAAATTTTGTCTGGGAAATCCAGCAGAAGTGCTGTTCTGTGGAGCATGAAGGAACCCACCCTTGCTGACATCACACAATGCAAATCTCCTCGTAATGATTAGGTTACACAGTATGGACAACCATCAGGACTGCGTTATCTATAATAAAATACAATATAGTATACTGCAACTACCTTAGTCATGTCACAGATTTAATGCTAGATTGAGTGAACTTCCCATTGTCCAAAACAAGCCCCCAATTTATTTAAGTGGCTATGTTCTAAGGACTTAAAGACCACTGTATGGAGACTGTTCTCCTGGAAATTTATGTACAGGTATTTTTTTACACCACACAAAATGAAACTAATAAGTAAGAAAAAAATGTTGTGTTCGAGATTTAAATTAGAGACTGTGGCAGATTGGTCTCATATGTTTTTGATTGTGTAGTTTTTAAATCCTACTGGGATAATCTTAATAGTTTCCTTCAGGCTTTATTTTCAGATAAGTTTGTTTCATCCAAATCTTTGATTCTGTTTAATACTCTGGTCCCTGATTGTGTAAAAAATTAAATATCCTTTGTTATGGTCCATTTTGGCTGTTACCAGAAAGGTTATAACCAGAAATTGTAAGACTGAGACTTCACCCTCTTTTGCAGAATTCAAGAATATGACAACTGAATTATGTCACTTGGAACTGATGACCATTAAATCTAGATCCATCAGAATGACTTCATCATATAACCTGTGGTCTAAGCCAAAAGATTTATGAGACAAATAGTTACCGAACTTGCAAGAATAGTTCATATGTTTAAAAGATCTTTGTAATTTTTAACTAGTAGACACCTTTGTAAATTTAGTTGTTGTATGTTTCTTGTTTTTTGTATTGTCATTTAACTTCTATATTGCATTTAACATTATTGTACTTCCGCGGTGGTGCAGTGGTAGCATTGTTGCCTCACAGCAAGAAGTTCTCCCGTTCGATTCTCGGCTTGGGATGGGAGTGCCTTCTGTGTGGAGTCTGCATGTCCTCCCCACGGTCGAGTAGGTGTTCAAAAGACATGTGTTAAATGGGTGTGCCTTCATTGAAGGTTGGGCAACAGGCTGGCAACTCGACACCATAAAAAAACAACTGCCAATCATTAGCGGACCGGAGTTCTGCTGTGGCGACCCCTAACCAGGAAAAGACAAACAACAACATTGCATTTAATGTCAATGATTATTAATGTGTTAAAATTTAATAAAAACATTTAAAAAAGACTACTATAATATACATAGTAAAGAAATAAATAATGCAAATATTGAAAATAATATTTTGATTACATATTGCTTGCTGAAACAAAAAATACCATATATCTACAAAAAATGACATAACTTCTAATAATACTACCACAAATCATCAAAAGATGCTTATTGTCATGTCTATTTTTAAAAAGCAATTATTTAGAAGAAAATGTAACACAAGTTTAAATAACAAACATTATCATACCAGTCTTTTAATGCATTCAAACCTAAACAAGCCAAAGACTCATTTCTATGGTCCAACTAAATTAAAAGAAAAACATGTCAGGATTTAAAAATCTATAACAAAGATGTACTGGCTATTAAGTCTAGCCTGAGCCAGATCTGACTAATAAAAAACTAATTCAGAAACATCCTGGCAAGGTCACACATGGCTGTGAATAAGAAAGCAACACTGTAAAGTAAATAACAGAAAAAAGCATATTTTTTGTCCCCTCAGACCTCATTTATACCAGCCTGCCCCTGTGCCCCACATCTACCACAAGTCTACCTACATCCTTCTCCCCCGCCTCCGATTTGCTCTGGTATTGCAGGGGCCAGTTGTGGATCTAAAGGTGTCCTGGGAGCTCAGCTGTCTATGCTTCCATCTATTTTTATTTATTTATTATTTTATATGCCTTATACAATTTTCCCTTTCTCCAGCCCCCACACTCACTTGTTGCACCCTAGGGCAACTCTTCTCCTTGGACAGCATCACCAGGAAGCACCCTCCCTACTTGATGGACACTGCCATCCCTCCCTACTGCTTTGTCAGTTTCCCAAACTGCTAAAAGAACCTCAGTCATCTGGGTCAAAGTTAGAGCTTTATCCCTCTATGCCTGTGTAGCAGCATTTCTCACCAAGCCTTGCAAGTTCTCAGTGAACCATTCCCCTCCACAAAATAACATCATGCTTAGCTTAGACAGTTATGCACAAAATACTCATCTGAAATTTATGAAGTTAACATACTCCTGTCCCACTCTACAAATGTGTATTTGTTTATTTTTGTTATTATTAGTTCTAAGGTGAAGTAAGAGTGGGTGGGGACATTTCAAATACTGAAAAGGGGATTATGAAAGACAGGAAAGTAGTTACTATTTTTATGAAAACAGCTCCACAAAATTCTTAAAAAAAAAAAATAAAATATATATATATATATATATATATATATATATATATATATATATATATATATATATATATATAGGTTTACCACGGAAACGTCAAACCAGACCCCATCAAATTATGGAATTACCAAACCACGTCTGCTAAAACGACAATGTTGAAGTCCAATAATCCAAGAAAGTATGTGCTCAAAACCAGAAACGGAGAACTCCGAGGCTATATTAAAACACGTTTATTCCCAAAAAAGAACACCAACAATCGATAAACAAACCAAAAACATAAACGCCTTCTCAGTCCCAATATGCGTTTCATCTAATTTCATAGACTTCATCAGATGACCAGTGCATAACCTTGATATCAATTTATATTGTTCATTAATTAACCAACCAGTACGTTCCTTTATTTAACTTTTAAACCACCCAGTAGAAATCTTACCTAATTAATATTACTATTTTGAAGTCCAATATTGTCTAAATGCTACTTGTCGTAAATCTCAAAATGGGCTTTAACATGGGTTGAGATATGGGCGAGAGTTGTACTTCTACAATGTCGGGTTCAGCATTGTTGCAGTTCATCCTCCGGACTTCAACTGAAGTGGGTTAAACAGAAACCATGTCGAACTTTTGATGCCAAACCTATGTATATTTATACACACATACACACACACACACACACACACACACACACACACACACATATATATATATATATATATATATATATATATATATATATATATATATACACAGAAACTCTGTCTGGGATTAAGTATACTAAATTGAAAAAAAGCTGCATTCTGTCTTTTATAATGTTTTAATTAAAATGAATTAATGCACTTTCAATCATAAGTATAAATAAACCTGTACAGATACAACTTCAAATTAAACAAGTTTTGATCAGTTGGCGCAGAGTGTAAAGGTTGTGAACTGTAGTTCCTTTGGTACAAGTTTCTCATCCCTCATTTGCCTGCTGTGTGACTGTGAGCATTTACTTAACCAGTCATTTTTACTGGGATGCCCATGAAAAGGGACTATGGGTCTAGTGGGCCTATCTGGTTAACAAATGGGTATTACTGTGTATGCCATTTTTATGGTTTATTTTATTGCTAAAGATGGCCTCCTGAAAATTTTCTTAGTGGAGAAAACTCTGCTCATGTCATCATGAGAGGCCAGAGCCACAATGCCTCAGTACCTAAATTACTGTATAGTCATCTACAGTTTCATGTTAACTGCAGTAACAGGAAAGTTTTATGTTTTAAATATCAACTCAGTTTTGCACATAGAATACCTCACACTGAATAATGACATATGTGATGATAAAACCATAATGTTAAGTAAATAACTGCTCTGTTAAGTAAGTAAGCTGCTTTTGATTACAAATAATGTAGGTCAATCATACCTCTCAACCTCTTAGTGCAAGAAATCTGGACAAAGCCTTACAAAATGGGGGAACAAAGGCACAAAAATAGGGACAGATTTTAAATATTGCTCATAAACTTAGAACGTTGCTAGAGTAACAGGATTTGTGTTAACATACATTTTCTGAAGGATTTCAAGTCTGAAACTCAAATGTATGTCATTATTTGGTGACTTCAATCCCCAGATCATCCTAGTGATTTGTTAGAAAACCACACATTTTATGAGGAACAGACTGAAAATACAAGGCAAAAATCTGGACAGTCTTCAAAAATCTGTACAGTTGAGAGGTATGACCCTGGTCAGTCTTGTTCTCAATGTTTACATTGACATTTGAGTAGTCATGTGCACTGTGTTTTGTCGAATGTCCTGCATTTTAAGCAAAACTGTGACAGTATTCTGCAGCTCATAAACAATAAATATATTTAATCAGTATAGAGAGAGTGAGACCCATCAGTAAATGGCATTCAGAGCCAAAGTGACCATTCGTGGTGCTGTTTTGCCTCACTGCAAAATGTTGAAGAAATGGTACCTCAAAACATTTAATTCTCTTTCATTTTCTTTGGGAACTTCTTTAGAAAATTCAATGTTGCTGACTTTGCATGCGAGAGAAGGGGGTGGCATTCAGTAATTCAAAAGAGCTACAGTTTTTAGCCAGAAGATCTGTGGTTTGTTATTACTTTCCTGTTTGTAGCACAGAAGAAGATTTATGTATTTTGGATTGGTAGCAAGGAACTGTTGTTTATACCAAAGGAAACCTCAAAACTGTGGTACTACTTACTTGTGTGTTTGGGGTGGGGGTCTCTGTGCACATTATCTAACTGGGTGGCCTGATGGTTAAGGCATTTGCCTTCCAAACACAGGGTGCAGGGTTTGAGTCTCACAGGGGATAATTGGTTAGGCTTGAAATGGCTCGCAAGAGCAGTTAGCCTAGTACTGAACTATGATCTGCTGAAGTTTTTGCCTGGACTGCCTGCAAGCAAAGGATAAAAGTGTGTTTTTTTTTCCATGTTAGCATCCTTATTTAACTGTTCTACTGAATGTTTTCCTCAACCTATCTGTGGGATGATGGTAAATACAGTTAGAAAGTATACTTATTTATACTAGTTTGTAACTTTGAGACTATTGACACTAGTTTAAATTTCATTAGGCCTAACAGTCACATATTGGTAGTCCCATCCCACAAAGAGTTTTCATGTTTCAGGGCTCATTTTTGATTTTGTATGATTATGTCTAATGCTTAGCTAGTAACATTGTATCTAAGGAGGAGTTGCATAGTAAGTTTAAATACATTTCCTTCTGCTAAATGTACTGCTAGAACTGCTGTTTCAGGCCTCGTTAAATTAGGTCTAATTTTTTTGTAATGTATAGCTTTCAGCATTGTATTTATAAAAGAGTGCCATTATAGGGTTGCCACCTTTTCAAATGGCCAAAGTGGGACATTTTTGGTACAAACATCAGATTTTACAGGCCAACACATACCCAAGTCAGTACAAAGGTTAGAACTTAACTTTTTTGCCTAAATAAAAGCTTATTCTTGTAGCATTTTAGTTGCTCATTCTGTTTCTTATAACATTTAGGTATTTTAGATACAAAATAACGGTTTTATGCAACTATTACATAAAATATAGGAAATAATTTTGTCCTAAAATCTCAGGACATTTGCCATTTTTACAATTTTTTGTCAGGACACAACTGCCCAAAGAGGGACTGTCCCTTGCAAAGTGGGACAGGTGGTAACCCTATGGCATTAGTGAGTTTAAAGGCCTTCCCCTCTGATAAACATTTTACTATACTTGCTTTTAGGGCTGGGAGTAAGAGGAATTAGAAATGAACCCTTCACAGACTGTACTTCTGTGACCTAATAGCATTGCAAAAAATTGATTGTCGCTTTCTGAAAAGTATAACAACGTCTTGCAATAGAAACAACATTCTGGTATTTTTATGTCTGTCTTTGCTCTCAAAGGCTTTTCCTGCTGTTGAGGTGTATTTGAATTTGACTAAAGTTGCAGCATGCAGTCTTGTATTTAAAAGTTTGTAGCTGTAAGAAGGTAAGCGTATTTTGAATGTAAGGTGAAAATAAACAGAATTAAAAATATGCTGCTATGTTTGCCTGGCAGAGACTGTACAGCCCTTTCAAAGAATTGCTCTCTGCAAAGAATTTATTCAACCAGACAAGCACATTCTGACAAAGTTACAATCATATTTTAGTTTCACCCTGCAAAGGACTTGCATGCGATCAGGTGGTTTATTGAGTATAAAAAGGTTTCAACATTCATCACTGTATTTGAAATGGGAGTTGGATCAGTGAAGTGAAAAGTACATGTCCTTGAAGTACTGAGATACAGTTTTTAGAATTACGTTGGCTGTATATATTGACAGATGTATAATGGTCAAATATTAACATTTCATAATTAATGAGAATGTGATGTTAAATACACAGTTTATCTGAGTCATAACATATATTCTCTTTCAGAATTTTCTTGATAACCCATAGGGCCAGATTCTAAAAGACTTGCTCTCTGTTTAAGTGACTGAGACCCATCTATAAAGCTGGCTTACGTGGGGGGAGGGGGGCAAAGTCTGAAATACGTGTACTTGGTGTAAACAACTTACTCAACTACATAAGTCACTTACATGGAGAGTAAGTCTTTTGGAATCTGGTACTCAGTGTAAGCCTACTTCATAGATAGGCCTTACAGCAGAGAAAGTCAGTTACTCTAACAGCAAGTCGTTTGGAAAAGAAAAGGCACTTGTACTGAAAACAAACCTTTTGGAATTGGGCCCAGTATATGCTGATGTTAGTACTATCAAGCTACAAGCTCTGATCAGCCAAGCATGCGCTTGGTTGGTCAGTATTTGAGATACAGCATAATGTTCTATGTATATATATATATATTTCATTATATGCACTTCAGATTATTGAAGTCATGTTTTATATACATATAGATTCTTTATACACATAGCGATTTATTGATGTTTACAAATGATGATTATTTATAGGGTCCTTTCATGCAATGTAGTTTATGTTGAAGTAACTTAATAAGAACTCATCAGTTGACTATTTACATTGTTTTATTGATACTGCCATCAGGCAATGTATCATACAGTCAGCATCCGTTATTTAAGAACTTTATTCATGCCTGGTTCTTTGCATACACAGACATGCCGCTAGGTTTAGCTATCCATAGAAACATTAGTAAATAAGCGAACATACACCTAATGGCCTTTTAAGTTGAGCAAGTACTTCAGTCTATTTGTATTTTAAACAGTGGCATGTTCTATAAGATTCAAGTATTTTGCCACAAATGTATACATCTCAATGCAGTCTACAATCGACTGTGCTTTGCACTAGGTTCTTTATGCTGAAGCAAGTAACATCAATGCAACATCTAGCAACAACATCAATCAATACTGTCACTATGAAGTGCATGGTTTAGAGTATATCAGTTATTCATTCATGCGCTATTCATGTTGGACGTTTATGTATGACAATTTTATAAAATGTCCTTATACATGGCTTTCATATTACATTAAAAGGGGCCATTTAGATATTGTGTTGAACAGGTTTTTGGTTTGATATTTGGTATAGTTTCAGCTGATGCATAATTATGTTTTAAAACTGTAAGTAGTTAATATATATTTATAAAGATGTCACTCATTATTCCGTAGAATAAGCATTGAGTTAATTAGCGCAATTGTTTAGCGCCAACTTTAAAACACAGATTTTTGCTGTTTTAATTAATTTAGAAAGCTTTTCCCACGTTTTAGCGGGTATATATATGTGTAACAGCTGTTTTAAACTGATATCTGATGAAGCGTGGATTCACCACGCGAAAGCGCTCATTTTGTATGTTTTATTAAAGAACCTTTTTGGATTTTCCGTGAGTTTGATGAGTTTTTGGACCAGACATTAGTGATTTATCTGCATTTTGCTACCTGCTCTCTTTGTGGTTGGTATCTCACTATATTATCTACGATGTTAGTACTATACCAGTTTTTTTTTTTGGTAGTTCTGGAAAACTTTTAGCATTAGATATGTAGTGGTCATAAATTATCATATTTTAGTCTTACAATAAATCGGCACTGGTATCAACCCCCTTTTCCCATTTTGTACATGAGGTCAGGGTGTCACATTAACTGAGAC
Source organism: Protopterus annectens (assembly GCF_019279795.1). Classification (NCBI taxonomy): domain Eukaryota; kingdom Metazoa; phylum Chordata; order Ceratodontiformes; family Protopteridae; genus Protopterus; species Protopterus annectens. Next base: position 1,562,014,237 of record NC_056744.1, read on the forward strand.
CAAATCACATAGAGCCAATGTTCACACCGCTGGGCATACTTCTCAACTTTTAGACACTGAAAATAGGAACAAATGCCCTTGAGAAATAGAAATATGATCTAGCTAAAACTCTGGACATCTAATGAGCATACCATCTGCATACAAAAATAACGCATAACTCTTCCCACTTCCTGTAGGAATGTGGGACACTATCAGAAACACATGTGTAAGAATCAGTGACAAAAAATGATTGAAAATATTAGCACATTATCAGAGACAGTGTAAAATTGGTAGATTTAATGAACTGTACTGCAAAATTCTACCCCACAAGGTCATTTATTTTTGCTTTTGAAAAAGAAAGAGGTAAGATGTGTGTTCTTTTTATTTGCGCTATTGTTGCCACTAGCCAGTCGGTCATGTAATGTGGATTTCTGTGTAATAGACAGCTCTAGAAATCAGATATGATGAGAGAGAGGCTTCAGAAAATTGTCTGAAGGGGTAAATCAAATCTGAAATTAGGGACATACTTCAAAAATTGGGACATCATAAATCAGGCCTGAAAATATGGACTGTTCCTCCAAAATAGGGACAACTGAGAGGCCTGCCACTGGGTGGTTAGCCCTGATGCAGATATATATTTATATATACTGTGTAATAGACATGCACTAGTAAAATGTTGAAAACTGTATAGTATTAATTCACTGATGATGTCTCCTTCTCTACTCCATATAGTAGGGTCCGGCTGCATTGTACTGACATTTACAAGTGTTGTATTATCTGTTATTTTCTTCCACTTAATTCTATATGGTACACTATACTCCAGCAATAATCCATGACTGTGTGTGTGGGTAACACAGGCTCAGTAGTGAAACTAGGGCAGGGCAAAGGGGGCAACTGTCCCAGATGCAAATGTTAGGTGCACAAGTGGTCATCTGATCCCAATCGCTCATTAGTAAGTACCATCTTTTACTTGAGCCAGTTATACCTCTGCACAAGATTTACCCATAGCTGTTGTGTATTACCCACACACAGGACTGGATTATTGCTGTTATACAATGATATTATTTAATGAAAAGTCTTATTTTTTCTAAATGATGTCATTGTCTAAATGGAATTTAGGGTCCTTCACTCATGAGTGAACAATTTTTCCCATGACACTTTCATCTGAGTTGTCATTTACATAATTTAATGAACTGAAAGACCAAGACTGTCAAACCGTGAAAAAACAGATAAAAGCAGAGCTCCTTAACGAAATACTGAAGTGCGATAATTTCAGTACACTTTTCGTTGGGAACAGACCCAACTTCATCAGAAGATTAAAAAATCAAACAGGGAACCATGGGCTGTGCAATATATATATCAAGTACTAAACACGCCCTTCCTAAATCCTGATTGAATAATTAGTTTGTTTTAAGGAAGGGATTCAGTTTACTGAATGCACAAAGCTCTCTAATGGCAAATACCATAGAAAGAGTGCCCAAGAAAAGAAATAAACACATATTTAAAATTAATAAAAAGTAAGTCTAAGTAAATGACTTGTTTTAACATATTTAACCACAGCCAGCACATGAAAATGTGTGAATTCACAGGGACATTGTCTAAACATTTAAAAGCAGTAATCGAACCAATAAATGAAAAAAAACCTATGTAAAATGTTTAAAACCAAAATATTGTAATATTTCTAATGTCAAGTAACCTCTTTAACACACCAAACATTAGTAATTTCAGTCACCTGATTCTGAATGAAAGTTCATACCAACTCCCTGAAATATAATGAGTAGTGACTAATACATCCTCATTGTATTTGAGTGGATAGGTGCTACCTGTCAGTATTGACTAGAGTTGTTTACATTCATGATATTTCCTGCATATACATATACTAAAACTACACATGTTATGTTATAAAATACAGTCATAGGATAGTAAATGTGTACAAAAATATGTACAAAGAATAGTCGATGGGTCAAGTTTAATTTAAAGTCTATCTCTCAAGGTTTTTTAACCTCAAAATACAGGCTATTGAGCTTGTTTCATTAATTCCTGGCCACTGGTTGGCATTTGTCCTGAGCTGCCAGATAAGTTCTTTTCTCTCTAGCTTCAGTGAGTCATAACCCCCTCTAGGATCTCTAACCTGTTGGTTTATAACCCTGAACTTAAATTCATGGTCAAAATGTTCATTGTGGTGTCTAGCTAATGCGTTGACCTGATTATTATTCCTAATATTGTATATATGTTCATACACCCTTTCTTTAAGCTTTCTATCGGTTTTACCGATATAGAAAGCAGGGCATTGAAGGCACTTTGCTAGATACACCACTTGCATACTATTACAGTTGACCTTAAAATTGATTTTATAGTTCAAGTCACCTATCTGGAAGTCACATCCCTCATCTACAAATTGACAGTATTTACACATGTTACACTTAAACATACCCATTTGGGTTGTGTGTAGTTGCCTGTCGTTTTCCAGTAGTTGTTTTAAATTACTCCCTCGTTTGTAAGTTACTAGGAGTCTGTCTGGTAGTACCATTCGGTATTTACTGTCACTTAGCAGTAGATCCCAATTTTTCAACATTATTCTGTATAAATCATGGGAATCCATGTTGAAAGTGCTACAGAATCTCCATGAAAAACCAGTCATGTCAACTACACTACTGTTCTGTGTAGTAATGTCAATCTGTATGTCCTTGTTCCTACCCAATATAGGGACATAGACTTTCAGGGTCCTTTTGACTTTGACTTCATCAACAATCTCTTGCAAGAAGTTTAGTGGGTACCCTCTCCTTAGGAAAAACTGAGTCAACAGGTCACATTCCTCTAAAAATTCAGTGTCTTTACTTACCATCCTAGCTGCCCTGACCAGTTGGCCTTTTACCACTGATTTCTTCTGGTGTTTCGGATGGCAGCTAGAATAGTGTAGGAAGGAATTAGAATAGGTGTCTTTTCGATGAATTTTAGATACCCATTTTTTGCTGTCATAATCTTTCCTCAAGTCTACATCTAAGTAGTCAATCCTATGTTTATTATATTTATACGTAAAAGACAGAAAATCAGTAGAGTTGTTAAACTCCATCAGCATTTTCTCAATTTCCACATCAGTTCCATCAAATAACAAGAATATGTCATCCAGGAACCTGGTGTAGAAAATTAGTTTTGCATTGGGAGCTCCAGTTGGAAATACAAAAGATCTTTCCCAAAATGCCATCACCAAATTAGCTATGCTGCCCCCACATGGGGAGCCCATAGCTACACCAATTTCCTGGTGGTAAATGACATCATGGAACATGAGGTAATTGTAGGAGAGAACAGTGTCAATCAATTTTCCCATCAATAGAACTTCGTCTAGTGGTGCCCCAAGTAATTGTAACATGTCAGTCACCCATTCAATAGCTACAATGTGGGGAATTGAAGAGTAGAGATCTTTTACGTCAATGGTAACTAATTGACTGTCTGGAAAGAATCCCACATTATTGATGGATTCTAAGAAGGACCATGAGTCCTTTGTTATTTGTTTCTCCCCTTTCACATATTTTTGAAGGATTCTGTCCAGTACTTTAGCGCAGGTGTAAGTTATGCTGTTTTTACCATCCACTAATGGTCTCATAGGTGGATTGTTGATGTTTTTGTGGATTTTAGGGATCCCAAATAATGCTGGAGTTCTAGGTGTCAGTTGTTGCATGTAAATATATGTGTCCCTGTCAATCCATGCCTCAATGTATAACTCCTCAATGAACATCTTAACCCTGGATTGGGCTCTATTCATTTCATTGAGGGATGCCCTTGCGTATGTGTTATCACTGAGAATGTTCTGCATTCTATTGTTGTAGTCACTACATGTCATTATGGTGATCCCACCCCCTTTGTCAGGTTTCATCAGTCGCAAAGGTACCTCTCTGAGTAGTGCCAATTCGAACCTCTCTTCCTTTTTAATATTTAGTGCCATATAGCTACTCCTAGTTTTATATTTTTTGAGGTTCCTAAAGTCTAGTTCTGTCACTTTCTCAAATAAGGCTAATGTAGGGTTCAATGGGGGGTTGAATACACTTGATACATAAAATTCTGATCTGACATTCATCTCGTTACCCATCAGTAATAACAAATTTAACTTTCTAGTAAATAATTTTAGGTCAATTAAGGTTTGTGCCAGGTCGAAATGGAACGAGGGGACAAAGGTGTAACCTTTGGCCAACAGTTCTACAGTGTCAGTACCGATATTGTAATCGGTATAGTTGTACACTTTAAAGTCCCCGTCCTTATTTGACAAGATTGTACAATCCAAGTGTCCGTCCGGGGATTGGACCCCGTTATTGCCGTCATTTACCTCGTTTACCACCTCTTCCTCCTGGCTCCCTTCTTCCTGTTGTTCTGTGTGGCCTTGTTTGGGGCTTCCGGTTGGAAGTTTTTTGAATGGTATATTACTTCAGTTGGCCCAGACTGCTGGCCCCCAGTTGTGTCATTACCTTTATTATGAAAGTTATTCCTTGTACTCCTTCTGGTGTTGTTACAATTGTTGTTAGATACACTGTTGTGGCTTGTCGCTTCTTCCCACTCCAATCCCTCTCCATTGTCAAGTCCACCCTCTGTGGTTACAATCATCAACCCCCTTTGATTCGTTTGGTCGAGTATCACGGGGGTGGTCGTGGGAGGACCTGGTAATTTAGGGTAAGCTTTCCCATCTTTATAATCCTTAAGGTCCCTACTGATTTTCTTGCTCTTGGTTGCATTGAGTCTAACTAGGTGTTCATCAATACTGACAAAGCACCTTTCATATTCAAATTTATACCTTTCATAGTCACAATCATTTTTAATAAGTAAGTCACGTTCATTTAGTTCAGTGAGTAGTGTGTCAATCTGGATCTGATATTGATCACAGAACAGTCCCAGCAGTTCTAATCCGTGTTTGTCAAAAAGTGATGTTAAAGCTATATGGAAGGGAGATCCTTCCACAAGTCCTGCTGGAAATTGCCAGTGCCTTAGGCCCTTGGGCACAATTTTAAGTCTAGTACATTCTCGGAAGTAAGCAACTTCAAGTTGCAACTTCCGAACTCTAAACAGTTTGATATCGAACAAGTTCAACCTAATTGCAAAGTCAAGGCTTACCTCCGCCTCACTTGTGGCGTTGTCATCTTGTTCGCTATTGTAGAATTTAAATCCCCTGTGTACCCAGGTGTCAAGCGTTGGTATGGTTGGTGTTTGCCTTTCCCTCGGTAGGGACCTGGCTCCTTGGACCCCATTTGTTAAAACGTGTTGCTCACTATGGTTTGTTGTTCCATTCAGCAACCTCCGGTTAATTCCATTGTTACTGCCTAATCCAGCAGTCGGAGCGTTGGTTCCAATAGTTCCACTGGACCGCTCAGTTCCCCTGTTCGCTCCTTCACCAATGGTATTATTCCCATTGAGCACCTCTCAGTGTGCTCCGGAAACCGCTTCAACTTGCTGCGATAGCCGGTCGACTTTTTGAGTTAATAACTCTATCAGGGTTGTAAGGTTCCCTTCACTCTCCTGGGAATCAGCGTTTCACAAAACAGGACTCCCTGCTTCCATTTCGCAGACAAACGAACTGAAAGACCAAGACTGTCAAACCGTGAAAAAACAGATAAAAGCAGAGCTCCTTAACGAAACACTGAAGTGCGATAATTTCAGTACACTTTTCGCTGGGAACAGACCCAACTTCATCAGAAGATTAAAAAATCAAACAGGGAACCATGGGCTGTGCAATATATATATCAAGTACTAAACACGCCCTTCCTAAATCCTGATTGAATAATTAGTTTGTTTTAAGGAGAGGATTCAGTTTACTGAATGCACAAAGCTCTCTAATGGCAAATACCATAGAAAGAGTGCCCAAGATAAGAAATAAACACATATTTAAAATTAATAAAAAGTAAGCCTAAATAAATGACTTGTTTTAACATATTTAACCACATGCCAGCACATGAAAATGTGTGAATTCACAGGGACATTGTCTAAACATTTAAAAGCAGTAATCGAACCAATAAATGAAAAAAACCTATGTAAAATGTTTAAAACCAAAATATTGTAATATTTCTAATGTCAAGTAACCTCTTTAGCACACCAAACATTAGTAATTTCAGTCACCTGATTCTGAATGAAAGTTCATACCAACTCCCTGAAATATAATGAGTAGTGACTAATACATCCTCATTGTATTTGAGTGGATAGGTGCTACCTGTCAGTATTGACTAGAGTTGTTTACATTCATATTTCCTGCATATACATATACTAAAACTACACATGTTATGTTATAAAATACAGTCATAGGATCGTAAATGTGTACAAAAATATGTACAAAGAATAGTCGATGGGTCAAGTTTAATTTAAAGTCTATCTCTCAAGGTTTTTTAACCTCAAAATACAGGCTGTTGAGCTTGTTTCATTAATTCCTGGCCACTGGTTGGCATTTGTCCTGAGCTGCCAGATAAGTTCTTTTCTCTCTAGCTTCAGTGAGTCATAACCCCCTCTAGGATCTCTAACCTGTTGGTCTATAACCCTGAACTTAAATTCATGGTCAAAATGTTCATTGTGGTGTCTAGCTAGTGCATTGACCTGATTATTATTCCTAATATTGTATATATGTTCATACACCCTTTCTTTAAGCTTTCTATCGGTTTTACCGATATAGAAAGCAGGGCATTGAAGGCACTTTGCTAGATACACCACTTGCATACTATTACAGTTGGCCTTAAAATTGATTTTATAGTTCAAGTCACCTATCTGGAAGTCACGTCCCTCATCTACAAATTGACAGTATTTACACATGTTACACTTAAACATACCCATTTGGGTTGTGTGTAGTTGCCTGTCGTTTTCCAGTAGTTGTTTTAAATTACTCCCTCGTTTGTAAGTTACTAGGGGTCTGTCTGGTAGTACCATTCGGTATTTACTGTCACTTAGCAGTAGATCCCAATTTTTCAACATTATTCTGTATAAATCATGGGAATCCATGTTGAAAGTGCTACAGAATCTCCATGAAAAACCAGTCGTGTCAACTACACTGCTGTTCTGTGTAGTAATGTCAATCTGTATGTCCTTGTTCCTACCCAATATAGGGACGTAGACTTTCATGGTCCTTTTGACTTTGACTTCATCAACAATCTCTTGCAAGAAGTTTAATGGGTACCCTCTCCTTAGGAAAAACTGAGTCAACAAGTCACATTCCTCTAAAAATTCAGTGTCTTTACTGACCATCCTAGCTGCCCTGACCAGTTGGCCTTTTACCACTGACTTCTTCTGATGTTTCGGATGGCAGCTAGAATAGTGTAGGAAGAAATTAGAATAGGTCTCTTTTTGATGAATTTTAGATACCCATTTTTTGCTGTCATAATCCTTCCTCAAGTCTACGTCTAAGTAGTCAATCCTATGTTTATTATATTTATACGTGAAAGACAGAAAATCAGTGGAGTTGTTGAACTCAGCATTTTCTCAAATTCCACATCAGTTCCATCAAATAACAAAAATATGTCATCCAGGAACCTGGTGTAGAAAATTAGTTTTGCATTGGGAGCTCCGTAAAACCGATAGAAAGCTTAAAGAAAGGGTGTATGAACATATATACAATATTAGGAATAATAATCAGGTCAATGCACTAGCTAGACACCACAATGAACATTTTGACCATGAATTTAAGTTCAGGGTTATAGACCAACAGGTTAGAGATCCTAGAGGGGGTTATGACTCACTGACGCTAGAGAGAAAAGAACTTATCTGGCAGCTCAGGACAAATGCCAACCAGTGGCCAGGAATTAATGAAACAAGCTCAATAGCCTGTATTTTGAGGTTAAAAAACCTTGAGAGATAGACTTTAAATTAAACTTGACCCATCGACTATTCTTTGTACATATTTTCGTACACATTTACGATCCTATGACTGTATTTTATAACATAACATGTGTAGTTTTAGTATATGTATATGCAGGAAATATCATGAATGTAAACAACTCTAGTCAATACTGACAGGTAGCACCTATCCACTCAAATACAATGAGGATGTATTAGTCACTACTCATTATATTTCAGGGAGTTGGTATGAACTTTCATTCAGAATCAGGTGACTGAAATTACTAATGTTTGGTGTGCTTTAGTAAGAGGTTACTTGACATTAGGAATATTACAATATTTTGGTTTTAAACATTTTACATAGGTTTTTTTCATTTATTGGTTCGATTACTGCTTTTAAATGTTTAGACAATGTCCCTGTGAATTCACACATTTTCATGTGCTGGCATGTGGTTAAATATGTTAAAACAAGTCATTTATTTAGACTTACTTTTTATTAATTTTAAATATGTGTTTATTTCTTATCTTGGGCACTCTTTCTATGGTATTTGCCATTAGAGAGCTTTGTGCATTCAGTAAACTGAATCCCTTCCTTAAAACAAACTAAT